>NC_134176.1:29612484-29662484 GCF_964188355.1 Buteo buteo | reverse complement strand
GTTAAAAACACCATCACTGAATGGCTTTTGGCTAAAAATAACCCTGCAAAAATAAAAAAAAAAAACTATTTTAAACTCAGATCGGTTCAACAATATCTTCCATTGCAAATCCTCACTGACAGTTCTACCTGTCCAACTAAGGGGTTGCATATGAAAGCACAAGATCAGGAACCAGTAGCTTAGAACAAGGATAGGGGATATGTCTTAATCTGGTGTTGCCAGCATCTTGTATTGTTATAGTCTCAGTCAGGGCTTTACTTGCTCTGTTTTCAGTCAGAGTTAAGAGAGGAATCCTCTTCTGGGAAGAGAGGATTGGTAAGAGAGAAGAAGCTTTCCAAATTCTGTGGAGAATGTCTTCACTGCAGAGTTGGTGTGGGATCTGGCCAAGAAAACCTCCAAGTCAAAGGCTGATGGTGCTTAATCCCCAAGGTTTGTAGTGGAAATTCAAGACAATCATGTCCATGTGCTATTGCTCTTCCAGTGCTAATCTATATTCTTTAGTCACTCCCCATTCATCTTCAGCATTAAAATAGACCTATGCTGCCTTAGCATTTTAACCTCATGTTTCCCTGTATTTCTTTCTGGCATTTGAACCAGGATGCCATCCAAGACATCCTCCGCCCACGTTTCCAGTTGCACAGAGGCTGACACCAGCTTCCTGGTGAAGTTACAACGTGAGAGGGAATGTACCCAGGTTGGTTTCTGCATTTAGTGGTCAGGGAAAAAAGAGCATCAGAAAACTTGTCAGGCTTACTGTGAACCCATACTTTACCTTAGTTGCTCAGCTGATCTCCTCAACAGCGTTCACATTAAATGTTCTGTCTGCTGTTTGCTCATACCTTCACAACTACCTGCATTAATACTGAGTAAATCAGCCCCCCTTGGAAGTTATTTACTTATTGTTCTCATGTCACTGCCACAGAAGCACCCTCTGCAGAATCCATGGAAGAGCCAGTTTAATGCCCTGTTACAAGCTATGCCATCAGGGTCTGCCATCAGGACCCATCCCAGCACACAGCATACTCTAGCAGTGCTGGCATAGCCAAAGTCAGCTATGCAGCTGAGAGGTACTTCTACTGGCCACCAGAAAAGGCAGAGGAAAACTGGGACTACATTTTCCCTTTCAAAAGACAGGAGCTCAGATGTGGCAAAAGAGTGTAACGATAAACCTCCTTTGTCCAGAGTTAGAAATGTAAGGCAGAAAGGAAAGGGAGAAAATATCTTCAGCAATGAGAGGATATGTCTAAGAGCAAGAATTATCTTCTCCTTTAGAGACAGGAAGCATGTGCATATATTGGAGGGATAGGGAATCAAAACAGTGTGAGTGAGAGACAAAAGAAGTGCCTCTCTGGTGTGAGCATACAGGAAGGGAAAGGCAGAGAAGAGACATAGAACGCTGTCCCTGCTCAGCAACTGAGAATCAGAGCTGTGAGAAGACACACTGTTTCTTCCTCACCAACCAAAATAAATCTTTTCCAAACCTTGATATTCAGAACTCATGCCCCAGCATCAACTCAAATAGTAAGACTGGTTTCAAGTTGTTAGGTATATGAAAATAATATTTTAAAGGGCTTATTAACATTCTGGGGGTTTTGCAGCCTTTACATTTACATGACTTTACATTTTCAATGCTTCTTTTTCCATTGGCTACTATGAATGCTAGAAGTATACTTTTATATTTAAGAGATATCTGAGACTTTTGGGGAATATCATGATTCTACAGCCAGGCCTTTGAAGCTACAATCAAACTTCACATGATTGGCAATAAAATTGTGAGGTTTGGCAACAGTAAAATAGAAAGGGGAAATACTGGCTCATTTCTCTAGTTGAACGAGATCACATGGATCTATAAACTAATATGGCGTATCATGCTCATACTGCATTCCAGATAACTTTTAAAGCCTTTGCATTAATAAATCTGGCCTTGTACTAATAAAGTGTATGACAGAATTATTACCTATATTAATTATTTTGTGTTTAAGATTCTGTCTTTGGGTCTTTTGGGCGACAAGAGTATTTTCTAGGCTGAGTACTGCTGAATTAGGATGTAACCAGTATAGTGAGGCATAGTCTATACCTTTTCATACTGCATTTCAGAAGGATGTCTCTTTTGGGACAGCACTTATTCATGCGTAAGTAGTAAATACAAAACCATATACATTCCTGACATTCCTTGAATGACAATGGAACTATCCATGTGTTCTTGTTGAAATTCCGTAACATATGCATGAGAAAGATATGATGAATATTGTAAATGTGTCTCTTCCACATATTGAGGCTGCATGTATGAGTCATGACTTAAAGTTTGTAGGAAGAGATGCTTCCTTTTTTAAAACTCATTAGTGCAGTTGGAGAAACAGTAGCTTTCCCTCCTGTGTTTGTTTCTTCTGACCTGGCATGGGTCTGATCCACAGCCTGTAAGTCAGTGAGAAGATTTCACAGGTTTTTGAGTGGTTCTCATTTTACTATATATTGTCAACATTGCCAACATGCCGCTTATGTTACACTGGGAATAAAGAGATTTTTCTGAAAGTTATTAAGCAGTCCCTCTGTCCCTATAAGCATCTAGTACTTTGAATAAGAGCGACAGTTTGATTACTCTTTTTTTGTTCTCTAAATTGGTTATAAATTGGTTGCATGTTTTTAAATATTTTGGTCATACGATAGCTTGATTTCTTTGTCCTGTCTCCAAATGTATATATTCAGATTGAGTTAACCCAAATCAGCATTTTGTTAATGCATTTTAAAGGATGTGGTTGTCATCAGAGTGGTTGTCTAAAACAATGTGGTGGAAAACTTTTTCTATTGTGATAGGTATATGTTTGATTAGTTGCGTGTTTGGGAGGAGTGAACAATTATGATATTTTTATTTTAAAGCCATCTGTTTCCCATCTTCTTCTAATTCAGTCTGTCTTCCTTGTTAGCTCCCAAATTCAGTTTTGATGTATTGTTGCTTAAGCGTACAGTGCCTTCCCATCAGAAGGCAATTCATGGGAAGAATTGAAAATAGAAAGCAATTCAGTCACTGAAATGCACATAAGCAAATTCCGGTTTCTAGAGAGAGCTCCACTGAGATGGCTTCTCTTTCATGCTTATTGCAAGTTTAAGGATTTATCTTTCCTGCATTTTGGCAGAAATGGGTCTACAGAAAGAATTCTGTACACTTCAAATTGAACAAGCTGATGAAGGCTTTTCCAGATGTTTTGTTTGGCTAAATCAAAGCTGGTTCCTTAATACTTGTTCTTTTCTCCTCTTCTTTTTTGGTATCATTACACTCCTCTTGGTTTATGTACACTTGTGACTGTGAAGAAAGATCTTATACGTTTGACAGAAGGCCACTAAGGTACACAGATGTAAACCAAATTATGCTTATTCCGTTCTAAGTGGCTAGGAGCTATTTAACTGGTATAAGGACATTAGTGTTGTACCAAATTTGGACAGTGATGTTGCTAGTTCTGACACAGTCCAGTCTGCATTCTCATGATGTTGTATTGGTATATCTCTGCAGATTAGCAAAGTCTGCAGCCTCCCTAGCGAGGCTGCAAATTCGTCTGAAATAATAAGTGAAATTGGAAAAAAATCCCAGATATAAAAATGTAACTTTACAGCTCATTAATTAAAATTTACATTTTTATTTATTGACATTTTTATTTATTATTTATTTTATTGAAACATAGGTTTTCAAGAGACTAGGAAGGGACACTGCCATTTTAATATGTTTTGAAACCTTTTCAACTGAGCAGGCAAGAAAATAATGTAATTACTGGAATTCATTCAGCTCTTTAGTAAAAACATAAGCCTTCATCTTAAATAGCATTTCTAGAAATTAAAGAAGCTAAACTGAAGATATTTCTAAAATGTCACAACTGCTTTGTGATACTAGATGATATGGACTATCCCTTCATTATCATCTAGAACACCTGGGAAGGTGCTGTGAAAATAACTTAGTGTCTTTTAAAATAACTGTAAACCCCAAAGATTTTAAAGGAGATTATACATACATACTTATATTTGTTATTTTGAATCAAGTTGTTGATGCGTGATATCCTTTATTATGGCATTAGCACCCATGTCACAGCAATATCAGAATTTGCATATAAACAATCAACATAATGGAATGGAAGTATAAAATTCAGAGATTATTATTATTTTAAATAAAACGCTTACCTATCCTGAAACACAAATATTTATTCTATGTGTGTATAATTATCATGTTCCCATGATAGCTGATAATTTTCTGATTCTCTTTTATAGTCTCATTTAACTCGTATTTATTCTTTTGCATCCGTGGTCTTCATTCAACACTGGACATCTTGGTGAACTGTAATACAGGGGTTTTTTTGGTTTTAACCTTCAAAGGAATTTAGTTCAGCAGATGCTACATTGAACTAGTCAGAGTAGAAAGGAAATGATATGGCTTTTAAAGGGCACATCTAGCATATCTACTGGGCTAAAGTAATTCTGGCAATGCTTCAAAGGATATAACTTTTGATGGTAAAGTAGGTAGGCTACAGAATGAAATCACATATGGCAAGCTGTCAAAGTCTTCCTACACATTCAGTACATTTATATAAGTGCAAATGGATGCTGCTTAGATGGAGTCCCTAGCAATTTCCTGTTAAATCTGCTCTAGGATTATCTGATATTATTTGACTAAATTATCTGTGTAAAAGCTGAGGACAACTTTTATGATCAAATATTTAGAAATTAGTTTTTTTCTTTTTGGCAGATAATCTGAAATATGAACTGCAATTGTATTAACACTTGAAAGCAAAGGGCTTTCAGTAATAGCAATTATATCAAAACAGGGATAATGAATTGCTGTATATCAACTTCAAGAGGACGTATTTATAGGTCAATGATGTCAATAGCTATAGTTCTAATAGACACCTCATTCTTACCCTTTTATTCTTTGCTAATGCTAAGCAGACACTGCTTTAACTTTTAATGAGATTGGTGACTATGAGAATCTCATTTTACAATGGAAGGAAATACATAGTTTACAAGGGATGGGTATTTTTCACCTTTCAAAATTTAACAATAAATGCTGTTACCCTTTTATAAATGCTAACAGTCAGTGATTAGCCATTCTCCCCCCCACCCCCGCTAAAAAAACCAAATCCAAACGGTCGTACTTATTACAAAGACATGCTTTAAGCTTTATTTTTTTTTTATTTTGTTGGTTGTGTTGTATAACGCTCTAGTATAAAGACAAAATGCAGGATGTGTTACAGATGCAATTAGCTCTAGAGCTAGGAGTATGCATGCATGTATATATTTATATATAATACATGTGTGTGTGTGAATCTGTATGGGCCTGTGTCATTGAAAGGGGAGTCTTAAGGTTCTGCTGACAAGTTCTTTACCTCTGTACTACACTGTCCCACAAGAGTAGGAAATAAGGAACGTCCAGCTGCAGCCTTACAGCCCTGAGCACATACATTTTTTCTCTGAAAAAGTCTCACGGACATCCTGAGGATCTATGGTAGGCTAAAGCATGTTTAGATTTACTGGGAGACAGTGCGGTGTGGTTAGTGCTGTTGGCTGTTAAAGGTTGGAGTCTATTTGCCAAGGATGGAGTTTAATGAGATTTGGCCATTGAAATTGAAATCCCTCTAGACAGACCTTTATATTCATTTGGCCCCTCTCTCACACTTAACGTGGGGTGGCAGCATGTGTTCCCATCACAGCTCTGTAGTTTCTTCCCCACCCTGAGACTCTGCATGCCAGACATCGGTAATCAGCCCGTCAAGTTATCCACATCTTACAAGATCCAAGAGCAGAAAAAGAGTTCAGAAATGCACAGCTTTGGTGTGGTGCCTGTCTCTTATTTGGGCCCCAATTCTTCAGCTGCAATATGACACCAATACCTTAATCATGTGGGTCACTGTACAGATCACACCCTTGGCCCCTGATCATAAGCATGGGGCATTGTAGATTGCAGAAGTAAATAGAGAGAAGGTTTGTATTGATCTATTTAAGCAGCGGTTGCTTGCTCAGTGGCATATGACTCGGACATATTTCAGTGCACTTTTATTGGGATGGCAAATAGCCTCTTGCTGGTATAAAGGCAACTCCATCTGCCAGTTTCAAATCCATTTTCTGATAGAAATGGGAGTGTGATGACTGCTCAAAGAAAATCTTACTGCTTTAACATGAGTGGAAAAAAATACTGTTGTGTCTAGACTGAGCCTTAGCTGAAATTTTCTAAATTATTTAGTCTGAAACAGATGTGTGTCCTGTAAAAAATTATTCTAAATAGTAGTAAATTTGACAATGTGACAAGGAACTGAAAGCAGTTTTCTGAGTGATAAATGTTAAACAACAGTAACAAAAGGTAATGCTACAAGTTATACTTGTAATAAAATAGAGTATGAGTAGAAGAAAGGATGAATATGTCATAACAAAGGCTTGAATCCTGCAAACATGAACACAAGAATTCTCATTGAAAGCTGTGAAACTAATGATGTGTATAAAGCTATTCAATTAAATCTTTGAGGGATTGGAGCTTGGACTTTTGAACTGTGTGAACTCTCATTAAAATCAGTGGCAGTCTCACCAAAAGCAAAAGCTCTGGAGAGACAAATTATGACCAAACCCACACATTCAAAATATTTTAATTATTTCAGTAGTGAAAAGGCACTGATATTGTGTGTTACCATTTTGTTTCTTTATGCCCTGTTTACTGCTATAAACAGCCAAAGTCAATGCACAGGTCATGTGTGTCTGCTCGACTGTTTGGCCAGTCAAAAATGTGAAACTACATCCACTTATAAAAGTAGGAAATGGGGCTCAATGTTTAATTGATTTGTTATACTGAAAGGAATTGCTCAAGTCTGTAAGTGCCTCTTGATGTATATAATTAAAATATAGATATACACCATCTGAGTTTTAGAAATCTTAACTAGACATCTAAAATAGTAGTTGGTATTGAACAATAGCCCCTGCCCAGGAAGCAAACAAACCAGGGAAGAATGTGTCAAAACCCATCAGTCTCTTGTTGGCCCCATGCCAGGAGAACAGGCAGATTTCATATTGAATTGAAAGCTCAGCATATTTGAACATCATGGCCTCAGCTATAATAGGGTATTACATTTTAAAATTGGGATCTTTGCTTAAAACAAGGAAGGTTTTGGTGTTTCTGTAGATTACTGTCCCAGAAGTAGTGTGTAAGGGTAGACAAATGAGAAATAGACATATCCCAATGCAAATGTGATTTTACAAACCAACTCATTACCAGAATGGAAACTTGATTATCAGTGCAGTATACACACAACTTGGAAAGGATCTACTTTGACATCTCTCTTTTCAGGAGGTTGAGATTTGTATTACACAGGTGCAGATAATTGAGTCCAAATCCACTTGATTTTATCCATAAAGTAACAAAGTTTCCTCATGGGGTAAGGGTTTGACACAGTCCCTGAACAGAAATAACCTAGATTAAACAAACTATCACTGTTCCAAAATAGAAACACTTCTTTTCCATTTGCTGCTTTGGCTCCACAGTGAGCAGCAAGCATGAATTAAAAAGTGTGGGAATTCCCTTCAAATACTATTGCTCTATGGCATGTTCTCTCATTCCCCAGGATCCTAGACGAGGTGCTCAAAGTGACTCTATGTGGTGAGAGCTGAAAAATAGAGATAGGCAAACTGAGGTCCAGAAATCATCTGCTTCTGTTCTTCTTGTGAATAAATGAAACCATGGTTATGGCCATGAGGGAAATCTGAAACACTGGTGTTACCTTTCCTGATACCTGCAGTCATGTGTAAGACACAAGTGCAACTAAAAATAGCAGAAGTAAGGCAAAAATAATTGCTACGTAAGCACAGCTGAATGGAATAGAGAAAAGGAATGATAGTGCTGGTTCACATTCTGTAGAGAAGGCTTTCTCTCTCACAGATACATTACTTTGGAAGCCATGTTGCAGGTAGTTTCTCATTCTTCACTGCTGATGCATTTGCTAGGTTGTTTGTAACTCTTTTCAAGATTTTACTTAATAGTCATATGGTGTTATTTCTAGCTTCCAGCATGTCACACACAATTCTTCTTGATGTACCTCCATTTGAGCTAAAGGATCTACCTCAGCAGTGAATTTCATCCACTATGTTAATTTTCTGAAAGGTTATTACAATGGTATGATGTCCTTCAACCTCTGTGACAACATTAGGGCTGTTTTCTGTTTGTAAACAAAAATGGATTCACTTATTACAAAACTAAAGCATCTATTGCAAATAACAATTAAAGTTTTAAAATAGAAGTAAAGATAAAATGATTTGATTTTGGTTTTCTGATCAACTTCTGGAGGTTCAAAAAGAAAAATAACGAACAATGATCACTTACAGAAAAGAGTTTATTTACATATAAGCTAAAAATTGTAGCTACTGAACTTCACCTTGAATGTTATCTGTATGCTAAGGAGAATGAGCTTCCATCTTTCAAGGCTGTATTGCATCTTTGCATGTGTTTGTTTTACCTATATAAAATCTATTTTCACGGCCTTTTCACAATACGCTTTTTGGCGTGTTATATTTTGCACATATTCAAATATGTTAAGCTCTGATATAAAAAGTACTTAACTGGAGACAAATACTCCTTTTACATTACAGAGCAATAGTGTATATTGTTGGTAGGAGGTGTGACTGTAGCATGCACTGCTTGTGAGAATCAGGTTTTGCATTATGTGTCATACACTGTACAATTTATAGTTTTGTGTGAAATCACAGAGTTGATTGTTTTATTTTATATTTCAGTGTAAATTTTTCTCTCATTTCAGTTCAAGTAACATTCTCACAGAATACAGGTTTTGTACTGATATGATGTTTCCTAGCTGTAGGCATGGCCAGTCCCTACTACTGGCTGTAATTTACTTTTTGGTCTCTGTCGCCTTGAGCTTGCCTTCTGACTAGTTTGTTGAATGATGTGCTAATCCATTATATTTTTCAGACAAGTGTATCGACCAGTATAAACAGACTGGAGGGCACAAACCTAAATGAAAGCTATACTTCCTTGAATCATTTAAAAAGCTCCTGCAGTGGCGGCAGTGCAAAATAACTTTTCTCTGTACATTAAATATAAGGGGGAAATTTCAATAAATAAAATTAAGATTGTGGGGAGGGGGATGGAAATGGAAGCTTTGCGAGCACATTATGCTGCTTTTCACATGGATGTGTTTAGTTATAGGAAGAAGAGATAATGTTAGTCAGCCACTTGAGAATGTGCTTCTAGATGATAAATTTGAAACTGAGCCCCAAGCCCTGCATTACTTGCCATTTTCCATTGTCCAGACACTCTCACAACACATGATACATGTTTGAAGTCATGTACTGTATTGAAACATTTTTATACAAATAAAGAATAGTGAATAACCTCACTATGGAACTGGCAAAACGGAGGGCAGAAGATGCAGCTTTCTGATCTTTTTCTCTGTAGGAGACAGGTAGAAGCTAATACCTGGTCATGAAAAATATCCTCAGGTAATTTATCTTAAAAAGAAATATCAGGAGAGTGGGTGACTTCTCAATTTGTACAGCTAGTGCCAGATACTCAAGTTCCTACCTGTCAAAAAGTGAATTAAAATTACAATAGCAACAGGAACTTTGGGCTAGTAATTCAAATCTAATCTGTGCACACAAGTGATATTATGGAAAATGATGTTTTTCAATTAAAATTACAACTCTACAAAACTGTAGTAATCCCATGATAACAAGAAAGGGGATCATTTTTCCTTCAAGGCACATTGGATTCATCTTGCATTTGGAAATAGTTAAGCTATGAATTACTAGAATTTCTGCAGACTTAAGTGTGACAAACTTTAAAAAAAATCATTCCCTGTATCTCTCCTGAAATGGAAGATTCCAAGGAAGAGAATTAGATGTTTCTTTCCCAAAGGAATTGTTTTTTTAATGTTTTTTCTTTCAGTTTCAGGTTTAGTTCCATCAGGTTGACAGCAAAACTGTCTGATTTCTATTTAATAATTCACTCTCAAGGTCTCCATGCATTTTTATATCACAGTTTACACCTTCTTAACTTAGAAGGTGGCTGTTATCTACAAGCTACTAAGAGAACTGTGATGCTTAACAGTCATTAAGGCATCATGTATGTTTAAGAGCATTTCAAAGATCTGGTGTTATGCTTTTTCTAATGAATTAAAAGCCCAAAGTTCCATCCTCTCACAACTGCAAATGCACAGGTGACAGCTTTTTTATCCATTCTGAATCTGTGTTTGGGTTACTACTCTTGAACTGAAGATGTTTGCATGCCCACTTCTTCCAAGAAGGGGACCCTCATGAGTCTTGAATTTGTATCATGAAATCATGATGTAAATGACTGTTTGGCCATTGACCTCAGGCAGACCCACATTTCCCCCCTCCTTTTTGCTGTTCCTGCCTCTCTGAGCAGCCATACCACTAAAGCTATGACCGTAACCATTTAACAGTCAGACCAATCATGACAGTTACTGTTAAGGCTGCAAAAACTGGAAGCAGCAAGAAAAACCTTGTCTTGGATTTACCAAACAGTCAGAAAGTATTTTTATGGGGTTCTGATGCATCTATACTTTTTAAGTTTGGTATCCCTTTCAGTTATGAGAATTGTGAGGTTTTTCAAGGGGGGTTTGGCTTGGGTTTTGTATTTCTTTCATCTTGTAGAGCTGTCTTCACAGGTTATTGGCATGAACCTACTACCAGGTGTAGTCTTTCCAAATATGGCTGCCGTTGTTTTAATTAGTGTCTGAGGGTATTTAGAAAACTTAGTTTGAAACGAGCCTTACCTTTCCGACTATTTCTGCCCAACTGATGAAGCGTTTTAATCCATTTGTGCTTTCAAACTAAGGTAGTCATCCTTCACATCAAAATATCTGCACCTTATCAAGATCAAAGCTGTCCAAACTTGACTTTGCAACTACACAGATGGCTGTAAACATGACACCAGAATATTACTTTGGCTTCACTTGACAGAACTGAAAATTGTCCATGCAGAACTACCCAGAATTTGTAGAAAATGTTATTCGTAGTTTATTGTTTATGAATAAAGCAAAGAGATTAGAATTAATAGCCATCTATGTCAGTTTAAAGAAAAATGTGTTATTTGCTTCATTTCCGTGTCTCACACAGAGAAATTGCTGAGCAGGAGTTGATCGCTATACAGGAGGAAGGGAATGCTTGTAGATTTTTCAGCCAATTTTAAGCATTTTTTAAATAATGTATTCATAGCTAGTACATGCAATAAATAATATGCACCATCATTAAAACAGGAGTTTTTTGAGTAGAGGCTTGGCCTTGTAAATGACAGCTTTCTAAATAAAATAAAAATTCAAAAAGGCCAGTATACTCTTGAAATCTTTATTTCAGAGCATATGACTTGAAGCATGATGTGCAGAAGACAATGTTTCCTTTATGTAGCTCAAACATTTGCATAGGAGCTTGCTGGTTTGTAAATTCCAAGCAGCATAAATATTGATATACCATGCTTAGCTTCCCACATACCTTCAATTTGGTTTTGTCTAAATTACAGAAAGGAAGGTACAACTGTGTGCACTGTTTAAAGGCATGTTTCTTTCTAACCTCTGCTTTCTGAAATCATTGTTATTCAGGTTCTTCCACCTCACCACCCCGCCCCCGCCGTCTCTATGCGAGCATACACACACACATGCACACTCCAGTCTATCTATCTGTGTAACAGTTTCTAAACATTCAGCATCCTGTTTTGTAACTGTGTAAGATGTACTGTAAAGATCGACGATAGAAAGATTGTTGGAGGATTTTGAAGGGAAAGTACTTACCTGTTTTTGTTGGGTATTTTGCATAGTAGTGAAACCATTTACATGGGCTTCATACACAAATAGCCCCTAAATAAAGCACTTTAGCCTGATGAAAGGAAAAAACCCTCCTAAATCAGAACTACCAAAAACAGTCTGTAAAAGAAAGAACATAAAATGCTTCAAATTATGAAGGAGTTATATCAACTGGTTAATTGCAGTTGAGAAATAAGTACATTCCAAATGCTGGGATGTCTCCTTGGTGCTATATGTTCAGGGAAGAAATATTAGTTTTATTGCACTGTTTCTAATGAAAGGACTATATCTACATATTTTTTTTCCTGAGTACCAGCAAAAGACATTGAAAGATGAAGTGTCAAATTATTTTTCCCCCCTCAAAACACTGCATACCCATGAGAAGTGATTTTGTTGTTGTTGTTGTTGTTTTAGGGTAAATAGAATGAATTATATCACAGCCGTGCTTTGCAGCAGATGGGTAATAAAGTCTTCAGCAGAACAAACCTGCCCTGTTCAGTGTGCCGAGTGCTACCAAACAAATAATCAGTCAGATGCATATGGGGTTGGCCAACAGGAATTGGGAATTACAGTTTGCAACACAAAAACACCTACTTTGAATCAAGAGAGAAAGTAAATTGGGTGACTGTAGTTTCCATTTCGCATATACAGGTGACTTATTTGGCTGTTTTCCTACTAAAAGAAAAATGACCTTATCTTTTAACAGAAATTTGCAGTCTGTACTACCAGAAGAATCAATATGTACTAAAACAAAAAAATGCTGCCTTATCATTTATTAAAAAAAACAAACAACCAAAGATTTATAACAGACCACTTTAGTGAAAATATCAACTATCTGTTACAATTCAGTATCTACTACTTAAGCTTCTATTTCTTTCAAAGACGTTTTTAAAAAATTATCTGGTATTTTGTTTCCCTCACAAGGTGTAGAAGGATCTTTTTGATTGTACAAAAAAATAAAATGTTGCTCTCTGCTCATTCGATCTTTATGTCCCTTCTTATCAAATAAGTAACCAGTGTATGCTCAGTTTGGCTTCTGTGTTGATAGCAAGCAGTCCTAAAAAAAATAGCTTGCATTAAAGCTCCACCCTGAACATTGTGTGAGATCAAAAGCAAAAGGATGAGGTGAGAAGAAACTAGTGACAAGCACTAATGTAAAATTGTACTAATGTAAAACAAACATCTGGAGTAACAGAGAAGTTTCTTCTTTTCTTATTTCATTTATATAAAAGGTCTTTAGATTGTTGCCTATAATAGTGGAAGCTACAAAAAGATGGAAGGATAGATGTATGACTGCTAAACTGATGATTTTCGGAAACTTCTGGCTTCAAGACGAGCAGTACTAAACCACAGACATGTTTCTTTGTTTGTTCTTCCTAGCAAATATTTTAAGATATGTTGGGAAGAGCAGCATTTGGAAGACAAAAAAAATTGTTGCTAACAAGCAATAATAATCTTAAAAACAAAGGCATATAAAGTAAAATCAAATAGGATACAACGCTTATGCAAATTAAGCAGAATTTCAGTAAGGATATGTAGCCAAAATGAAGAATATAAGCTGCCATACAAATAATCTTCCCCAAAGAGATAGCTGCATACTGGGCACAGAAAACAGATGATAAAGGTCAGTCGTCCACTGTGACTGGGAATTCAGGTAGTAAACACTGTATAATAAAGTTTTCTGAAGTATTCGAATTGCAGAGAAGCTCAGACTTCTTTTGTCATTTTTCTATGGTGCTAAGACAGTATGTTCTCTCACAGTATGTGTGTGCTTGGTAGAACAGCTTTTTTCTTTTTTTGGTGGGACAACCAAAACCAAACTGCTGCTTGAAATAGATTTTGAGGTATTCATAAGTCACGTTAAAGTAATTTTACAGGTTAGAACTAAAGTTGAATTCTTTCCTAAGATACCTAAAAATCCATTATCAGACCTAAAGAAAAGGGAGGTTTTTGATATATTCCCAACCTGTTGTATTTTCCTTCTAGCCTGGTGCAAAAATCCAAATTGTGACTTACGTAGCTAATCACTCTATGTAATAGTCAAAGGAATATGTTTGAGCTTGCTAAGAATTTCATTCCAGGACAGGGAAAGTGGCATTCCAGGACCCAATAACCAGAAAACTCTTGTTCATTGTAGAGAAAAGTTATGATATTATGACCATGTTCTCCATGATATGTTTCTCCAGTGCTTTGGTTTTGCACGTTTTTAAACCTAGAAAATATGTTTACCAAAGGAAGAAACAATAGAAGATTATCAGTTAGGGCGGGAAGGTACACTGTTTCTTTGCATCTGCTCTTTTTTTCTCTTGCCTTCCTTTGACAAACAGTAGAGGAGGGCTGCCTGGCTCAAGACCTGGCATTCCAGCTCTCAAGCTAAACAACCTCTAATAGCTCTGCCTCTCAAAGTCAAAATATTGATTGGGGAAACTCTGAATAAAGCACTTCAGAATAGGACTGAGCAGAGAGCATCTGTGATTGAAAACAAGTGCCCTTATTAGTTCTTTCATGGGAACTAACCTACAGGAGATTTTATTGCTCAGCTATCAAATCAGCATTACTATCCACATTCCTCCCCACCCCCCACACCAGTTTAGAGTTTGGATTACATCCCACAGTCTAGCCGTTGAAAGAAAAACTATGCCATTTTAGCATCAGATGAGCACCTTACTTCCCTGTAGGAATTGGTCTGCCACATCTTAAGACACAGTCTGCACTTTCTATTATGTACTGGCAACACAAGGAGTATGCAGTTTGCTTTTCCAGAAGACGCTTCATTCAGTCACTCACCCGCTACTTAGAGCAGTAAAAAACCAGAATAGCCAGGATGCACTGGCTTCTGATGAATTACTTAACTAGAAGAGACCTTAAGCAGTAATCTATAAAAGAATTTTTTCTTTCTTTCTTTTAAAAATTACGGTTTCAGAGACTGGGAAGTTTTATCCAAAAATCATTGAAAAAATTTGTTATTTGCAAGCATTCCAACATGAAAGCATGAAATATAAGCATCATAGCTGTTGAGGTATTAATCTGCTGATTTCAAGGATGCTTACCTCATATATCAGATACAGACACTGAAATAACAGTCACAATGTAGAAGTAGATGAAATTTTTGCCTCTGAAACACATCACCTCAGTTCTCTACCATACAGCTTCTCATCCATGGCCAGGCAAAGTCCTTACGTGGTGGATTTGCTGTATCTTTCCTTACCTTCCTTTCTTCGTTCCTCAAACACATGCTGAAATAGAGGTATGAACAGCAGCAAAACCAACCGATTCTGTGCTTTTGGGAAAAAGTGTAAGTAAAATGGTGGAGGTCTTGGCTGGAAACCAGAGTACATGGGGCACTACTCGGTACCTAAACAGCTTTAATGTTTCAGACGATGAGAGCTGTTTATTTGTCAGTGCAGACAGAAATAATACTTATTTGAATTTCTTCAGCTCATGATTTCTCTTAATGACCTGCTCAGTAAGAAGCGTGCTCAGATTCAGATAGCTGTATTTGGCTCCGTAAGGGAGAAAAAGATAACGAACCTTCTCACATCACATTATTACTAGTGTAATAAGAAAACTTATGCAGTCAAAAAGGTGTTAGCCCTAGTGGACCCAGTAGCTCTAGCTCTAAAAACTGCTGCTGTCTGAGATGCTTAGGAACAGTGATTCTGTCTGAAGTGAGCTACTCACTGTAAATGAATGTCTTGAAACTTCACATGAGCTGCTGAGTCTCCTATTTTAATATGAACAGGAAGTTTAAAAGTTATTCCATTAATCAAGGATAAGGTTCCAAAAGTGCAACATGCAAAACTATGACTTCTAAAAGGAGACCCACTTATTTACTTATAAGAAATACTAACCAGGTGGTGATACTCAGCAACCAGCTATGTTGCCAAGAGATGTTGGGGCATGCTTGTTCAATGGGTATAATAAGCACAGCCTGAGTCCTGAGGATTATCTCGTATCAAGGTATGTATCAAATCTAAGCATCTCAAGATTTGGGATTCAGTTTAAAAAAGCAGAGAAGCACTAACAGGTGTTTTCTTGCTCTTTTAATTTTCTGTAGTATCCCTTCATTTTTCTATTTTGAGCCCATTCTCTCCTAACGTGGTTTGTAAGATGAAAGAGATAGAGAAAGAATGTTATATTGAGTTAGTTCTAGAAGTTTTAGCATTTAAAGCTGTTTCACCTTCTCTTTTTTCACTGGTGGGTTCCTCCTCTGCCACCATAACTTCTAAGGTCCAAAGTATTCACTGATTGTAAACAAACTTTGCTTGTATTCATGTGGCCTGGGTTTTGGTTGGATTTTTTTGGTTTGGGTTGGGTTTTTTTGGTTTGTTTTTTGGGGGGTTTTGTTTTGTTGGGTTTTTTTTTCAGAAAAGCAGTAAAAATTCTTTTACATATAACTGCTTGTGCCTAAGATTTTTTATAAAACAGATATCATAAGTGAAGCAAATCTGAGAGGAAATTATTCCATTTATCAGGTGCATTCATTCTTTTTACAGACAGGACAATAAGGAACTGAAAGCATGTCCAACCATCCAGCCATAAAGAGCAGCAAAGCTGACATTTCTGTCTTGACAAAGCCCACAGCCGTCATTTGCAAATTTGAACAAATTTCTGTAGGAATCATTAGAATGTCTTAAGACATAAAGCACATACAAAATTGAGAAGTCCTTGTTTTGGTTTGGTTAGGAGTTTCTTAACAGAAGTAGGCTAATATGTCTTGTTGCTTTATCACTTGACAAAGCTGCATCTTTTGCTTCAAGCAGTGCTAGTTCAAGAATCAGAAACATATTTGAAGCACAGAAGTCAGCGTTCAGAGCACGAAATGTGTTTGTTTAATAAAGCCTTCGTATAGTTCAACATTATTTTGTTACTCCTCTTACAAATTATTTGTCTCAGATGAGTGTGTTCTCAGAAATTAGAGGCTTTTCCCCATCATGTAATTAGTGTTTTAAAAATAAAGCCAGGTTTTTTTATGGTTTAGGAAGTGAGAGAAATACAAGCCATGTTTTTCTAATTATGAAGCTGCTGTAAAAATGCTCTATAAAACAGATGTACTTTGCAAATTAGAAGTTGGATTCAACCCTTATACTGCTTTAAGGTGGTTTCCATTTCATCCTGTAGCGCAAATTGTGGCAGCTGAAATCAGGTATGATTTGAATGAGCCCTAAGACAATCCTACCTGTTTGTAAGACTTTTTTTTAAAAAAAAACTTGTATATCATTGTCCTGTTGCTTTCTAGTCTCTCTTGGCTGAAATAATTCATCTTTGCAATAACAGCTTGCAAGTTTTTGAAATGCTTACTGTTTCACTTCAGTTTTTATATCATGATTTTTATTAATTAAATTGATACTAGGAATTTCCAACTGTTTAATGCTGCATTGCAATATGCCCACATACGGGTACTGGCTATTTTTTTTAGTTAGGTGATGAAACAGTGTAACCCAAAGGGTTTGCAGTGACTTCCCACGTTCCAGAACATTTTTGATAAACATATAAAACCTTCTGTTCTGTGACTTAATCCACTGAAACACAGGGACAAAAAGTGATTAAAAATTGAAATGTTGAGGAGTCTGGGTAACTTAGAGAATAAGAGGCTGGCTTTTTACATCCAAATTTCCTTTTGAGATTCAACCTCAGGTCTTAAAAGGAGTTATTTTCCTGGATTTCTTCAAATTATGCTTAGCACTCAGTGACTCACATTACAAGACCAGGACACCCACTTTGAGATTCTTGGGGTCTAACTGGCATGTTCTCTTCGGTGAAGTCAGACAGCAAGATTAGGTAGTACGCTCATGATGACATGTCCTGCCAACATGAAACAGGTAGCCGCTGAAAATCTTTCTGACCCCTTTTCACATTTTTCAAACTACATTTTAAGCTATTTTTTAATGCTTGTGAAAGATTGTGAAATATTTTGGATGGCAATAGAAGAGCATAGCCTATGACGGTGAGAGTTTCTCTTCACATTGAGTATGCTCTGGGGATACCACAGGAAGGATGTACGGGAAGTTTGGGGCTTGTACCATTCAAACTATGGCTTCTTTTCTGAAATATCAACAAAGATAACAAGTTTGTGGAATTCTTGTAGTGGTTCTGGGGGGCTTGACTGAGGCAGGCAATCCCCTTCAAGTAGGCTGAGAGTTGTTCAAGTGTCAATAACTTTTGTTCATAGTATTCTCCCTGCAAGTTCCCATGGGTTAAAGGGTTCTGAATTTCATTTTCATCTTCCCTTGAGGATGGTTAGACCTTTGTGTTTGTTTAATAAGCCACAAAACCTCCTCAATATTGATAACTTAAACTTTCACAGTATTTTTCTCTCTAGGGGTTTCAGATACATCCAGTCTTTTTCTGTTGGCTAATTTCTGTAGTCTAGTATGCAGCTTTCTTTCTTTTCTTTTTCTCTAAATCATTGTCCCTTTAGGGGTTAAAGCAGAACATTCTTTAGTATACCATGAGAATTATCCATCTACCAATAGACTGATTTCACTACAGCTATTCATCCAAAAAATAATTCACTATTCTAGGCAACTTTAATTTTATATAAATACTTTCTCTATTTCCACAAGAAGGAAACAGCTTCTTAAAACCTTTCATGCAGTAAGCAGCTACCTCCTCACCCAAAGTGAATATAATTATCTTATTTTTCACATGTGGAAAAAATAAGGAATATTGATGTGACTAGGCAGATCCAAAGTCCTATGAGACTACAAGAAATATTTCCCTGACTTAACTAAGAGTTGAGTGAGGCCCTCAGTAGCTTTCTCAAGATGTCAAAGAAGGTATGTAGTAAATACAGGCCTCTCTTTATTCATTTATTATATGTTCCCCTCTTGCCGTTTAACTGTTCTCTAGTTTTACTCACAGTAAACTGAATGACAGTGTTTAGTACCATTTCACTAGTTTCAGTAGAGTTGAGTTGTATTTTAGCCGATGAGCTTGTTCCTCATATTTTTCTTCCTTAATAAAACTCTGCAGTAGCTGAAAACAGACAAATCATAGTGAATGGGGATGCGCTTACAAGGGGACTGAACTTAGAAGAGATAAAACTGCTTAATAGCTCTTCCAAACTGTTTCTTCATATGACAAATCTTATTTTGCAGTTAAAGTGCATTACGTGGCTTAAATGCATCCTCTTCTAACGTATGTTGACCGGAAACATACATAACATACTAGCTGTTACTATAGAATAACTCTTTCGAATAACTGGGTCTTCACAGAATGTCAGTATGACATCATCAGGTATTCTTCATGTATGAAGATGACTTTGAACTTTTATTACCCAGAAATAAACTAAAAAATGTTCTACTCACTTTTTGGAAGACTAAATGGTTAGTTTAAGATTACCAGAATTTTGCTATTAACTTGCAAATGGAGCTGTATGTTTTTCCTGTGTAACTTGTAATAAATTTTGCTATTAGTATTGTATACATTGTACTTGTATTTGCTACTATTGTCTGTACTTGTAATTAATATCTAATTTTGGTGCAGATCCATCATTCAGCAGCTCTTAATCCAGAATAACAAAAAAAAATATGTCCAGCAATTCTGCTAATTTCAGTGACTATTGAGTAAAAGTAACAATTTCACCAACTGCTGTATATGGAATTTTCACAAGGTGTGAGTTTAACATGGTTAATATATGCATTTCACTTATAGGTGTGTACGTGAGTTCTCAGTGGACATAGAAAGAAGCTGTTTAAAAATTCTCTGTAATCACAAGGTCCAAATTGGGTAGAACCAGTGTAAGAAATGTATATCAAATAAAAAATAAGAGTTATCATTGTCATTCTGTACAGGAAGCTTGTTGAATATATCCAATAGAAACAGGAAAAGTTGCTACTGAAGAAGGACTTATCTAGAAAAGTCCATCTGGATTTTATTGAAAGATTGAAAATATGACTGTTCATCTATTTAAATTCTCTACTTGTTTATGTTTTTGTTACATCATAAAAAAGGAACATGATCTCCAAGTGAGTATAGAATGAACCACCTTTCCCCTTCTCTGCTTTCCCAACCATCTTTACGTGCTTGAGTTTGTTTTTCCTTAGTGTCAGAACAACATTGCTATGTAGAATCCACACTACCAGCAGAAGAATAATTTGTAAAATATAGTCAGAAGGCCAATAATGAGAAAAACTGACAAAGTGGAACTGTGTGGAGTTATATTATTTTCACTTTCTTCTTCTTTTTTTTTTTTTTTTCATTTTGTTCTTCTTAGGAACTGTTCATTTCATCTTCTGTTTCATTTTTTTTAGAAATTGTACTGGCAAAACAATTGGAGCTTTTGGATGTAATGCTGCTGCCATTAGTTTTGCAGTAAAAGAACTTTATTAATCCTGCTAAATATAAATTGTTATAAGATCAGAAATGTACTGATATACTTTGTTATTGTCCCTATAAAATGTGGGATATTTTTTCCCCACTTTTTACTCCACTGGTGAATTGGAAGCTCTTTTCAGATGAGATGGGGAAGGTCACTTTTCCTCCCCTCATATTTAAGCAATTAAAACACATATTCCCAAATGATAATGCCTTTGTGGTAAATGCAGGAGGCTGGACCAGGTGACCCACTGTGGTACTGTCCAACCTGAATGATCCTAAATATTCTAAGACTTCTGTCTTAGTTCACAGTCTCAGTTCTAGGACACATTTCAGAATGCAATATAAGCTTGCAACCAGTTCTACTACATTGTCTAGTCATTGTACACTATACACTAAATAAATAGGCTTTTTAAAATACTTACATACAGGTATATATACACAACACACATATTTGTTCCTATTTTCTTTCTCTGTGTTCCTGATCTAGTAAGAGGAGTTAAATTATTTAGTTTGGGTTGTTTTCCATGCATTTTACCTTTCCCTGAGCAGTAAGAGATATTGAGAGCTCAGTGATTAAAAAAAAAAAAAAAGCCAAACTCTTCTTAAAAATCATGCAGCTTTAGACTGTCTGTTGAAGAAGAGACTCTCAAAGACAGAGATTGTTAGGCCTGGAATTTGGTGTGTAGACACAATGTACTGTAAGGCTGTTCTGTGTATGATTGTTTACAAACTTTTTATATATTAACAGGATCTCTTTTTCAAAATACTTTTCCTCTGTGTGCATTAGGTTCCTGACCCTCACTGATGTACCTATAGACTCCATTTTGAACACTAAATTTTACAAAAGGGCAATATTCCTCTTGTAGCGTAACAAATTCAACTTTATGTATATTGACAGGGAAATACATCACAAACCATTAGTCTCTTTCTGATTATAATTTTGCCACTGACTTTTTTCTGTGTTTTCACATGTTACTTACTGAAACTTATCTTCCTTGTCAGCAAAATTAGAAGATTCTCTACTATTCCCAGGACTGGCCATAATTCATAAGAATTTGCAAGATATTTTGACAGAATTATTACATTGTTTTTACTTTACTAATTAGAGGTATCATCTGTAGAATATTAATAATGAGCTATTTCTGTAAAGTCAGAAGTTACCATTTATTACACCTTAATTCTTCCCGTGCCCTGTGCAGTTGCAACAAGGATCCAATAGAGCAGCAACATAATTGCACTTTGGGCATCCACTGTACGCCTTCTTGCATTGTTAAAGTGAAAGACGTTGCAGTAAGGAGCTTGGCTCGGGAGCACACATAGTCTTCAGCACTCAAGTTGTTTGGTTGGTAGTAGCATTTTATAATTGAGTGAACTTGTGTAACCCTCTGCATTTCAGTTTGCTTTTTTGTAAAACAAGAAGTGATAAATATTCTGCAGTCCTGAGGAACAGTGCAACAAATTCGTTTGATAAGATAGTACTAGTAACAGCCCGTACACATTGATTCTTAATGATGTTGACTATTTTAAGTACAAACCTTAGTTTCTGACTTGCTAAGAAATCAGTAGAGTTGATAGTTAATTTTGTTCTTTGAGAGTTTTGCTGTCATCTTTACTGGTTGGCTTTTGATCTGATCTTAGGGACAAATAGAGTAATCTGAAAATACATTATTCTGTAGACTGTGTTACAGGGATTAAAATGTATATGTACTTATTGATTTGCTTCACATTAATGGGTTTCTGTGGCTTCTGATGGATATGTCATGGATTAAAATTTTTACACTACACAAACAGCAATAGAACATTATTCCTTCCATTCTATTTTGAATCCTTTATGGTAAAATACATGCTTTATGCCTCATTTGCTGCAAAATTTATTTTATTGTAGTGTTTAATTAATGAGTAATTCTGCCATTTGTGGCAAATGGCCAAAACATTATCTTCTATTTTTAGACTGCCACGGTTTAGACAAAGTAGATTAGGCAGAATTTACCAATCTAGCATATTCATTAACAGTTTGTGGAAATTGGTGGAGATTTTTCCTTGAGTCTAAGACATTTTTTATAGATGTTAAGTATTTTGAATAGAAAATAACTATGTGGCTGAATTTAAAACTAAAAAAAAAAAAGAGAAAGTCTACACTTTTTAATGTAGGAGTAAATCTTGACAGTATTTTAATGAACAAACAGAAATAAAACAGGTATTGTCCCTTGAGATGCTCTTAAATCAGTCATACTGCTAAACAGCTTTTAAGGGATTCCAGCACTAAATCCCATATAGATAGCAAGAAATGTTTACTTGAGGCAGAAAAGCTTCAGTAATGCTGCATTTTGGTACCAAAATAAAGAGATTTTTCTTTTTTCTTTCCCAGGCAGCTTGCCTTTGGTGAACAAGCAAGCTTAGTAGAGATCAACTGTTGTAGGCTTTTCAGAACTTTTCTCATTCTGGTGCCAGGGTGCAAGTGGGCGGTACAGGGCTGCACAGGACATAGCAGGTTTTGTTAAAGATACATAAGTATGGAAACAACAATTCATTGCTAGTGTTTGTTATTTACTCCTCTAAATACAGTTAGCACCCAGAGGTTTCAAGGCAAAGAATATGCATTTCTAAAATGTCTCTTCCTTATTTATGCTGTGGCTACCACGTTTGTATAAACAGAAAATTACTCCATTCATGCTTTATTAGCTCTTCTTTTGTACCACAGCCTTGACCCCAGTCATCATAAATTGAGAAATAGTGGGGAACTAATGGAGACAGATGGGAATATGGCTTGCCATTTACTCAAATTGGTAAAGTAATTAACCTCAAGGTGCTGGTTTGCAAGAAAAATTGTTGGAATATCTCAGGGCGCCGGTAAACAGACTCCTGCTTTAACCACTTCTGACAACTGCATCATAAACTAGACTTATTCTGTTCAATTGACCTGTCAACGTCTTGAGTCCAAATAAAGATTTGTATTACAATGCACTTGCTGAGAAGTGGAAGAACACTACCGCTGTTTCTTTTCAAATGGGTTGCTGTTCTCTCTCTGCTAGATAGGAGCTGGAATGTCATATATTCATTCTTCAGCCATTATATTCCTTAGAAATCTTCCATTACTGATTGTGTGACAGCTTTGTGACAGCAGATGGTAGTCATTTGGCTTGAGAAAATGAAATGAAAAAACATGGGCCAGACTGACTGGGCTCATTTAGAACAGCAGTGGACAGAGGCCAGATCGAGTTTTTATTTATCGAGGGACATCGTGTAATGAAGCCAGTTTCTTTTATTTTTTCCCCTTTCTCTTTCCCCCCCCTGCAGATTGGGTGAATGAGGTAGATTTTCAACATATTAGTACATAAATCAAAGGCAGTCTTGTAAACAGGAATATTTTATCAAAAAGCCCTCTTCCACGTGACAGCTTTCAAATTCTTCTAAGTTCTTTCCTCATCTATTTTTTTATCCCCCCCCCCCCCCTCAATTTAATGGAAGCATCTTTTAGATTTATTTTGTACACATTATCAGCTGGAATATTATTTTTTCAAACAGCAAGTTAAATCTTCAGGGGACATTTTGTAAGTTGGCTTACATGGATTCAGCTCAGTAACTGGAAGAGTTTTGATCATTCAAGCTCATGCAGTTCTTTATTTCATATGTTTCGATTTGCAATTGAAGCAGCCATGACAAAAAAAAAAAAGGTGTTTTTTATATTGTCATAAAATGTATCTGGAAGGCATATGTCAAGGGAACATACAGAGTAATCTTCATCTAGAGTAAATACAGCCATTCAAGACAGATGAAAACTGGAAACATAGTATGGTATCTCAGTTTGATGAAAACTCAATCGGTTCAGAAGCATTCAAGGAGCACTCATTCGTAACTTCTGCTCCCCTAATTTATCCACAGATGCCTACAATGGCATCCAGTAATGCCTTGCTGCATGATGCTGATTCAGTGCCATTATGACCACAGTAATTTAAACAATTTCTTTAGGTAGCTGTTTTTATGAATTTCAGGATTTTAGGAAACTAACATAGTTCCAGGTGAGGGGAATAATAGATTTTAAAATACATTTATTGTTCTCAAATATAAATTTGTCAGTAAACAATAATTTTCCTAATAATGCTCCCTAAAATTAAATTCTCAGTCGGCATTGTGATTTAATAGTTCATGCATTTTATATTCAAGGTAGTCTTCTTTGAAATGTGTTATGAGTTCAGAGACTGTGCCAAGGATAATTTGTCAGTGTCACCTGCACTGGTGCGTTTCCATCATTGGATTAAAGATTTGTTAATGTGTAATTGATAAAGAAAACACCGAGCAGCATTTTGCAATGATAGGTAGTGGTTTAGAATAGCATTTTATATTTTCTCCTGACAGGCATAACATTTTATGGGGTTTTTAAACCAATGTGTTCATACAGACAGAAATTTCATTGAGTTCTTTGATCAGTCGTTCTCAGTAACTGTGTTGGTGAGTTCACAGCACCTAATCCATGTTATCAGTCAGAGTCAGTGATTTATAAATCTATGGTCAAATTATAGTCTATTTCACAACCTCTCAAAAAAAGACACAACAACGTGTGGAAAAGTGGATAACCCAATAGCACTTGTAATTGAGGGGATAGAGTTCGGTAAATTTTTTAATTCTGAGAAGATATACAGGTTAAACATATTTGTTACCTGTGTTGTTTTCTTCTGGTTTCGAACATTTTAATTTATAATCAGACAAGAAGAACAGATGTAAGAGCTGTAATTTAATAATTTTATTGCTATCTTTGTATATTTTGAAGAATTAGGTATTGTACTCTTGGGAAGCCATATTTTATGCCTAGTTGGAAAAATGAATAATGTAATAATATGCAAAATGTGAAGTTTTAGAACTTCACTACTGAGTAAGGCATATAAACTAATGATCTAGTTAAAGTCCCTTGTGCACCATAATAAATACGGACTAAATTTGTCATTATAGCTTTAGACAGAGGTTTCAGGCTACAGATTTAATTATATCCTTTTTTAATATTCATACTTCTAAACTGCATAATTCCTTTCTACTGTAAAACTGAGTGCTATATTAAAACAAACAAAAATGGCAGATTACTAAATGGATATTAACGTGGAGTCAATAAGCATTTAATTTCTGTAGAGAACACAGCAAAAAAGAAGAGTGTAAGCTTTGTGTTGCTCAGATCTTTTCTCAGATGCCCATCATTTGTAGAGAGAGACTGCCTCCTGTTTTAATGCCCACTTTTGTTACAGAGGTTAATTAGTTATTTATGGAACTCATAAAGGACACAGGGGCAATACAGGCATACCTTTTGTTAGCCATTAAGAAACAATGATTATTGAAAAGCCTAATTTAGTCTCCATATGATACAAGAGTTAGCTGAGACTAGCTCATCTCACATTCAGTCAACGCTGCTTAATGGTGTCCAAATATTGATGACGATTAACAATGGCTGAATAAAATACCATCACATTAGAATGTTTATTCCATTCCTCCTATCTTTCTAATAAATACTCTATTGGCTTGAGTTTAAAGACTTTGTTTCCTTTACAGTATAGAGTTGACCAGTCTCAGATTAGGGTCATCAATTAAAGCTGAACTTAATAAACAAATAACTTCTCCATCCACTTTCATATTCCTGTAAGCACATGTTAAGTAAATGAAGAGAGAAAAGAAATATATCTAAATTAATGAGTCTTGTCCCATTCTTTCTCTTGGGAAGACCCTTAAATGCAACCAGAGCAATGAAGAAGTACAAAGGTAGCAACAACAAATGTGAAGATAAAAAGGAGGAAGAGCAATAACATGCATTTCAATGAGGGATAAGCAAAGAAGAAATAATATTTTATGGGGAACTAGAAGGAAAGTTCAAGCCAAACAATGAATTCGTCAGCATAGTTCCTAATAATTTACAATTTGGGTTGGCTCAGTTGGGATGAATGGGTTCCAAAGAGGCTAAGCAAGAACTGTGTAGTCCTTTGGGTAAAGTCACTGTGGATAAGTCAGTCCCTTGTACACTGAATAAAATATTGAAGTTAGCTGATAGGTTTGAGCCAGTCAGATCCAGGGCTCAAAAATAAGTGTTTCATCTAGCAGACAGAGCTGGTGTTGGGTGTGAAAAAGGTGTTTATGACTTTCAAATCAATAATGAAGGTCTTTGATTTCTCACTGCCTGCCTAAATGATCCTATTTCTTGTTTTTCCTTTGCTTGCAAATGCAGTAGGTAAGAGGAAAGCTAATAGTTTCTGAAGAATAAAATTGCTTTTGTTAAAAAAGAAAAAACTCTATGGGCAATTGCAGCATATTTTTCATGTGGCTTTCAGATATGGATGGTGAATGATCTTGGGTTAGTTTTGCATTATTTTTTTCTATTATCTAGTATTGTAATTATTATTTCTCATCTTGCTTATCCATACTAAAATGTTTTTATTTTATCAGAGGGCATATTATAAACATTTTTACATATTTATACATTTTCTTATTATGCAAATTGCCAAGAGCTATCACAAAGGTGAAGGAGAGTTAAGAATAAAGGTAAGAGGACTTTTCTAGCAGACGGTCATTCAGTAGATGTACAAAGGACATGTTTCTTCAGTCTCAGAATTAAATTGTTAAAGTCATCAGAGCATTTCTGTAGGGATGTTACTAGCTGCTCCTGGGATGGGCTGAGGAAGGGGGAAAAAAGCTGTTTTCAAGTTAGTCCCTTGATTTAGTTATCTGCTAAGGCTGGCTGAAATAGCAACATTTTCAGTGTTATTTTATGAATACAGTTTTTTCTTACTACTGAATTATCAGCATTGGTAATTCTGATCATATTCTCTTGATTTTTTTTTTAAAATAAGCATTTTCCTATTATAGGGCTAAATATTATAATCATGTAGCCACATAAAAGTGCAATTGAAAGTTCAGAAATCATTTCAGAGTGCCTATGAAATGTTTCAAAACACTAGTGATATGGAAAGCTGCAAGTTTATATTTAATCAAAACCAAGGTAATAGTCATGATCATGTTTACTGTGTCATTGCCTAATTTTTGACCAAGAGGAGGTCAATTGTGCCAGACATTGGGTGAATACAAAGCAACACAAAGGCATTTCCTGAGAGCTTACAGTTTAAGTTGTAGGAAATGAAAAATTAGAGTGAATATTTTGGCATGTTTTTTGGGGTATCAAACTTAGATGTCAAGGATCCCACCAGCATGACTATTAAAATTGAAGAATTCTAACAAGAATTGAATCTATTTCTCAAGGGTGAAAAGTGGCATAAATTAGGGACAACAGATGACCAAGCAGTCATCTTATAGTCTACAGCTTAAGACATTTTAGAATTATTAACAAGCTTTTTTGAAGAGGCATCATGGCTTGTGATTTAAGAACTCCACCTTCTGTTGGTACTGCTCAATATATGAAAGCTTAAATATACATCATTTTGGCCATGTCTAGAGTTTGCAGACTTTTGGCAAAGGAAGTGAATTAAATGCAATTCATTATAAAGGTGGGCTTCAAATTGACAGTACAATCTGCACATAACAAAGCTGTCCCATGTACAAAGTATGCAGGTACTATCACAGCAAGGACCATGGAACTGGCCTGACATACAGAAAGAAGATGTTATACTATTAGCCCAAAAGTGAGTAAAAAGAGCTATTTATTGCCCAGAGATTGTACTTCAGCATTAGAAAAGTGAATTTCATCTATTATGATCAGAGTCCATTCTAGCTCTCTCCTGTGTGGTAGCATATGCATGCCATGGGATATATATCAATTTTGAGGAGTTTCAAGATATTTTAGAACTTTTCTTAGACAGTAATGTAAAGCACACTAAAATGTAACATAGTTTTCTTTTTCACTTTGGTTTACATTTGTTTCTCTTTGGTTTTATATCCTCTAGGTTCTGCCTAATTTTTGTTTGTTTTCATGATTTTTTTTCTGTTTTCTTACATTATGTTATTTTTCTGTATTTAGTCATCGTGGTTTAACCCCAGCCAGCAACTAAGCACCATGCAGCCGCTCACTCACTTCTCCCCCTCACCCAGTGGAATGGGGGAGAGAATCGGGGGAAAAAAGTAAAACTCATGGGTTGAGATAAGAACGGTTTAATAGAACAGAAAAGAGGAAACTAATAATGATATTGGTAACACTAACAAAATGACAATAGTAATAATAAAAGGATTGGAATGTGCAAGTGATGCATAATGCAATTGCTCACGACCCACCGACCAAGGCCCAGTTAATCCCCAAGCAGCAAGCCCCACTCCCCCCAGTTTATATACTAGATGTGATGTCACACATGGCCCATTGGCCAGTTTGGGTCAGCTGCCCTGGCTGTGTCCCCTCCCAACTTCTTGTGCCCTCCAGCTTTCTCGCTGGCTGGGCATGAGAAGCTGAAAAATCTTTGCCTTTAGACTAAACATTACTTAGCAACAACTGAAAACATCAGTGTGTTATCAACATTCTTCTCATACCAAACTCAAAAACATAGCACTGTACCAGCCACCAGGAAGACAATTAACTCTAACCCAGCTGCAAACAGGACATTAGTCTATACTGTGATTATGTGAGAATATAAAAGTACAGGACAGAAAAAAAAATTAATTCTAATTATCATGCCATTTTCTATTTCAATAGGAAAATCTGACATCTGGCATACCTCAAAAGTCAGAAGGAAATACTTAAGTGCATTTCTCCTCTGTGAAAAAATTAATGATTAATGTGTTCAGGCAATGCTAACACTGGTTCTGGTCTGAGATCAGCATGACATGTACTATGGTATTTTGTCTGGCTGGTTCTATTGGTTGATACTTATGATTTTCAATCAAAAAATAAAGCCTAACAATTTTTTAAGAGAGTGACTGTGGAAGCCGTGCTGAACATACATAGGTTGGTGACTGTTTTCCTGACCAAGTCAAATGTCTGTCAACCAGGAAATAACTTTAAATGTGCTGAACACGTTTAAACACTATCCCAGTGTTCCTCCTTGAGTGTCAGGTCTTTTCCAGGGTCACCTAATTAGAGTTGTTTATGACAGCCATTTGCCTCCACCTGTCCTGTTTTTGATGGTATATAAACAGCTCTTCCTCGCATGCAACAATGCATCAGCCAGATAACCATAGAAAAAGAGCTGAGCAAAGGGAGAGTGTCTCCAGTGCACTGACACACAGTAGAGTTACTCCAGCTTAGAGTACTTGGCATACTTTCCTAATAGTTACATTTCCACGTGGCTTTATCGGACCATAAATACCATCTTCTAGAGCTATAGTGATTTTCTGGTAACTTCTGTTACTGCTCTTTGGAATGGAATGGAAGGAATGTCTCACCAATGAGCTCAAAAATACCTTGGTATTCAGTTAATAACGGTGATTCTGATATCCTGTTGCCAAGGTGTAACATCCCCAGTCTATAGTGTTTCTCCTTAGGCATCCAGGGACAGTCAGATAAACTGTTCAATTCACAACAAACTCCTTGTGTGGATATTCTTGTAAGTCCTTTCTTAGGGTTAGCATTTTCTCATTTTGGTATTTAGCTTCAGGTATATGAAGTAGGATTGTGTAATGATCCCAGTATAGTCAAGGAGAGAGGAAGATAGGTTACAGGATTAAGAGCAGAAGCCTGTCTTGTGGTCTCTGCATCTTCCCTCTCTGTCCACTGATAAAGCCTAGGGAGCTGAGACGCCTAACTTCGATACTTAAAATCTGATGTTTATATTAGTATAAATTCCACTCCTTAGGTGTCCTTAGGGTCTTACTGCAAAATAGCTAGTCTGCTGAGAATTTGCACTTGTGCTCACTATAAACAAACATTCCTATCTACACAAGTACTGGTCTACTTAAAATGGTCTGTTAGTGCCCTGTCCCTCAGGTGACAGTGGCAAGCCTGAGACTAAAAAGTCACTCATAAGCCTTGTTCTAATGTATCTTTCTCTGACAGAAGCCACAGGCGACAAGTCTGTGGGCGCTAGAGGAAAGTGCCCACTTTCCACTTACAGAGCATCATCCTATATTTTGTTTCAGCAGAGAGTCTTTCTCAATTGATAACAACATTTGCAGCAGAAATCAAGTGCACATCTTGTAAAACTGTCACCCAGGAGGTGCCATTTCATCGTTTAGGCACATCTTGTTTCCTAGTGTAACAGTAAGTGTAGCACAACTAAATGAAAAAAAAAAAAAAAGGCAGTTTGGTGTCAAAAAATGTACAAGATATCAGTTTGAGTAGTCCCTTTCCCAAAGAGGCAGGGAAGGATGCAAGAGGGAATAGTTTAAATAGGGAGAAATGTTCCCCTCTCAGCTACAATAAGCTGTCAGGTACTGAATCTGTGTTATTTTCAATTAGGCTCATATGATGCCTACGTATACAGGAGACATATGTCACTTTGCAAGAGACATTGTGAGCTCCCTAGGTTAACAAAGCCTCCAGTGCCATTGACTTAAGAAGCAGTCAAATAGCTCAGCATTATTACAGTTCTCATTTTAAAAGTACTTTTAGGTCTTGCTATTAAAATATTCTTCGTGCTAATGAGCCAGTGAGATGGAGTTTTACTAAGCTCTTCTCATATGTACCTAAAATAATGTCTTCATGTAAGAAAATACCCTGCAAACAATTATGTATGTGAGTAAATTTACTCTTGCCAGCAAACCCAAGGGTTTAATCAACTGAAGTCTAAAAAAAATCAGCCCTAAAAATACTTCCTTTTAAAAGTCAAAATATGCTTAAATGAGTTCACTTAGCTTCATGGGTATGGGAGAAAATAATGACCACATGAAAAGCTTGAAATTAATTAAAAATTAATTGAAAATTAATTGAAAATACATGAAATTTTGTCTTCTAAGAAGTTAGGTTTGAATCATTAAGTGCATGTAATTTCATAAGTATCATATGTAAGTGGGGCTCATTCCTGTGATTATTCTCTGTGGCACTCATTCTGTGGTGCTGCATGAGTTGTTCTATACAGAACATCATCTCATTCAGCTAAATACTGACTGCTTGATTTTTTGTGTACTAAATAACTAAATAACAGCTTTCTACAGTGTTTGTCAAGCTCATGTGAATAATCCAAGCCAGTGTTCCTGGATCTTGAGGAATTTCTCAAGTTACAGGGTTTGGAGTGGCTAGTGGCTCATCTGCATGAGTCAGATGTCACCTGCTACAGATGAAAAAAGGTCTTTTTGTATCTAAGGAAGAGAATTGTCCTTCTGCTTCACTGAGCTGAACTTTGTGTTTCAGTTCACATTTTAACATGACTCAAGACATGGAATCTGGCAGCTTCTTTATCATTTGCCCACATTTTGCTTTTTCCCCATTCCCAAAACTGTCGTCTTTCTTCCCTCCACTAGAACAGACGTTGTTTTCACCTTTCTAGTTTGATCAGCTTGCAAGCAGATGTTCTTATGTAATTTTTAATTAATTGATTTCTTCCTTGGAGGGTTTTGGTTCGTCTGTTTTAAGAAGATACCTTAACTTTAAGGAAAAAAAAGAAGAAAAATGAAGCACATTTTCTTGTTGTCTTGTGCACTTCAAAATGAAAATATAGTAAAATATGTCAGTGAAATTAAAGCAACTCTTAAATTGGTAGAAACAGTTTATACATCATACCTACAAATACCTTAGCCAAAATGTATCCATTATATATGCCATTTGTATCAATGTCATTGCACCTCCCTGCTAGTTCCCCTTGTCCATCCTGACTTCAAGAGTTCCACAGTCCCACTCGTCTTCTCTTTCTGCCTCCAAAATGGAGAAGAGGAGGAATGGAGTTTGAGAAATAAGAGAAAGATGTCTGAAGGTAGTACTCTCCTCTGTTTCCTTTCTTCCTTTTTTTTTAGGCTTTTAACATTCTTTATTTTAGTCAACATTGAAGGAATGAGATTGTAATGAGAGGTAACATTAAGACCTTGATTCACTTAGCAGAAAGACAAGGGACAGTTTCTAGTGTTATATAGGCCCCCAAGATAATGCATTTTCCAAGCACAGAAAAGCCCTTTTCTGCTAAGGACTGTCAAGGGCCTTGTAGTTAGAGAAGTTAATCTCTTGTGGGCTATAATCTTCTGTTGCATCGCTTGGCCTGTGGACATATTTTCTCTTCAGTTCTTTGATCGTGCCAGTTAAATGGGCTGCCACCTCACCTGACTGCCAGCACCATCATCTTGTCAGAACTACCCCAACTTGAGCCACCAGCCAAACCACTGATATGAGCACTCCCAGCTGTATTTCATTTAAGATGAACTTGGTTACTTAAACAGTGGAAATGGGTTTTGCCATCTCTCCTTAAGGAAATGGTTTTTGCCATCTCTCCTTAATTTAACTGAAATGCCTTTTAGGGAAAGTTAATTTGTTTTGCTATCATGATAGGAGAAGAATAATTTTGGCTGGAATGGGGTAGGGAGGGAGATAAGCAGCTAGAAGAAGCAGCCTTTCAGATAACATAGCTGGGATTTAAAAAAAGATGTGTTCATCATCTCACACAATGGATTATGTGTGATTACACTGTACTAAAATATATAGAGATCTATAACAAGCTTATTTATATGTTTGTGAGCCTGAGCTCTGATTGGGGTTCTCTAGCATTTTAAATGTGAAAGACTTCTGAAGGAAATAATTTTATAACAACAAGCATGATGTATGTCTGAAACTTTACAAAACAAATTTGGGTACATATGTGTACCAGTCCAGACTGAAATGAAAAAGTCATCTAACGAGTCCTTTCACATCCGCTTTTTCAGGTTTGCTTCTATCAGCAATAAAGTGAGAACCCCAGGCCAGAGCAAATCAGTTTACATAAATGGCTAATAACAACCAACCCCTTCCCGGAACAATTTCAAGGTGCAGCAAAGAGAGAGGGTGCTCCTTTTCCCTTGAAGGCCTCCTTCACACTAGCTTTTCAGCCAAGATTGGACACATGATAAGTAGGAGCACTTTTACGCTGGAGCATCTTTTTACCCTGTCATAAGTATAATTGGATATAAGGTATCACGAGAGAAGAGAACTCCATTATGTGAGGAGAGAATGAAGTATTTCCAGCACTAAAGCTATGCATCTCTAGACAGAAAGAAGCTAAAATGTTTCAGTCCCTAACTAAAACATGTAGAAACTTTGTCTTTGTAACTAAAATCCTTTTAGAAATCCCATCAGTACACATAAAACCTCCAGAATCTGTAACTTCACTATGTTTTTCCCCTTCTATGCCTTTAAAATATATAATCCTTTGTTTTATCTAAACTGTATTGAATCTCCCTGTTGCTGCTGAGGAAATGTATTTATCATCTTTGAAGTGTGTGTTATGTACCTGCTTGCCATTCCAGAGGGGAGTAATAAATAGAAGATAACTAATTGGTTAGTGGCTGATCTGACATAGAGGAGAGACTGGGTCAGAGAGGACCAGTCCTACATAAATGGCCCTGGCAGCGTGAAGGGGTATAAGCTGCGTTTGGTTCCTGGACTTTTTGAGGATTGGTAGGAGAGATGTGCTGTGTATGTCGCACAATGACAATAGTGAGATTTCGTAACTCGGATCCCCTGGATAATTAAATTTCACTGTATGATATACATTTATAGAGTAGGCAGTGAAGACATCTATGTACTTTAGATGTAAACAAAGAATATAACGAAAAAAGTTATATTGCCAGGATCACAGGGTAATTCAGGCTAGAGAGGACCTCAGGGAGGTTTCTGGCTGACCCTCAAAGCAAGTTCAGCTATGAGATCACGCCAGGTTATTTGACGTTTCATCCAATCTTGTCTTGAAAACCTTACATACCACATCTTGGCACCCTTTGCCACACTTAATTAACAATAATGAAAAAAATGTATTTATTTGTCTTTACAAAAACCTGCTTTGGTTCACATGACACGCTTCATTGCTGCTCCTGAGACACAGCACTCTCCCTCAGAGTTTAGACAGGAATTTTTTGGAGGTCAGTCCTTCTATTTCCATGAAAACATCAGCAGAATTTGTGAAAAACCTGAGAAGGGAATTCAGTTTGCAAAATGGCTTGTGCTGCCAGTGCATGTCTTGGGCTAAGTAAGTTTCTGATTAACTCTGAGCTCCAAGAGCAAGGTTCAAATTGTTTCCAAACCTCCCCATGATCTAGGATGTTTGGATCCAATAGCACAGATTTGGGCCAACCTATAATTCTGATATTGCAAATATGCTTCAGACTCTGTAGCCTTTAAAGTCTGTTGGATGTATCTGAATTACTGATGTTCCTATCTAATTGCTTAGAGGGAACTAATTGAAATACAGCCCTAAATATGGACTTCATTTCTGCTATCACATTTCTACAGTGATTTTCATTCTAATCTAGCAGTTCTGGCGAGATGATGCTGGACACATTTAAAATATGTCCTGTTTTTTATTTATTGCACTGTTGAATGTATAGTGGCAGAAAATGGGTAAGAGTTTAAGGCAGCAATTAATGTTTTAAAAGCAACAGAAAAGAGACAAAAAAAGTTCGTATGGGGTGGGAGAAAGCAAGTTGAAAGAATTACTTTCCTTTTTGCCAGGTACCAGAATCTGCACTCAAATATTTCTAAGTCCTTCTGGTCCTATTAAATACCAGAAAAATGACACAGATACTGCTGAAGCAGCATTGGTTATTTTGCAATGCTTTACTTGGGTGCGTGAAAATAGACTTTACATTATCCTGTTCTTATTGCTGGAATTCCTCTGTCAGCAGACAGGCTGAGGTTATAACAACTGTTTAAGATTTGAAATATTTTTGTTCAGAAATCTGACATGATTTGCTAGTTGTGACAACTGATTTGACAATGACCAGTGATTTAGGTCTACCTGTAATAAGTGAATTAATCTGAGTTAAAACATAGTGATCTGTCATGTTTAGAGATACCCCAACAGCTGGCTGACTTGTCCTCTGTCAAGCTAGTTTGTCCTGTGCAAATCTTCTGTCAAGTACGGAAAAGAACTGTTGAGAGAAAATTACATGGCAGTTTTAGAGTTAGTGATGAATTTTTCTCCCAACATACCAGCTGTGCCAGCAACACTATTTTTTGTGGCATTAATCAAATATCTTGCCTGCAGCACCTTCACTTTCCCAAAGGCTAGAAGATGAATCTGTCAAAAAATTTCACTGGGATTTGCCAAGAGCTTTTGCTAAGCTCAGGTACTAGTCCATGCACCTCAGAAGTTTGAATAAGGCTTTTAGGGATGTTGTTCTTGGAATTAAAAGTCCTGTAGTGTGATTTTACCCTATACATGAATTCAAAGCCATTGTTACAGTGAACATGATGAGATCAAGGATTCTGCCATAAGGCCAAGTACTCAAGCTTTATTAATGTGCTCCACTTGCTGACTTACAGCTCTGTGTTTATTTTTAGCTATAGTTCTGCAATTAGCAAAGTACAAGAACAATTGAAGGCCGCAGTGATCCAGCCACTTTTTCTGCAGATGGAAGAAATTGAGACAAGTTTAGGTTGATAAATACAAATATGTATTCTCTTCTTATATCAACTTATTGCATATTGTCATTAAAAGCATAAACTGTAGGAAATGCCAGATTACAGGTTTTCATAAATAAGAACTCTTTTGTTTTAAGCAACACAGAATAGAAATGTATTTTTATCATTCCTCATATTTTTAGTACTGCAATTCTAATTAAAAATTAGGAGACTATTTCTTATATGAGCATTGGGACCCATATGAAGCAATTAAGAGAAACAATAGACTCCTACTCAAGTGAGAGGAGAAACATTCTTTTACCTTTAGTTCATGTGCATGTATACCATTACATATGCTCAGTGACACAAATATGTCCTAGGTGCTTTCATAGCTTAAAGGCTGCCAGCAAAGTTAGGTTTACCTAGCACTCAAAAATTCCAAAATGCAGACATGTAGCACCATACAGTAGGTGGGATATTGAACTCCTCCCTGTAGGCACTCTGTCTTGGAGAAAAAAGGTTAAAGAAAAGAATTCTTCTGATTTGCTTTCTGAGCAATGCTGACCTGTGAGAAGCTGAAGAGGTGCATTCAGCTTAATAAGCGGAGGTGAGGTATCCTTCACCTGAGTGAGCCCATGCATTATGATCACATCTAGTTCCTAAGATTGCTTTCTTTTTCCCACTTCCATTGGTTCTCCCATTCATAGATTGGCTTTCACATTACTCCTTCTCTTCCAGATAGTTCTTACAGATACTGAAACATGTCTTTCACACTGGAATGAAGAGGAAGCAGTAGAATCAATTTAGTACAACTCTGTCTATCCCTGCTGGAGACCTCATGTAGACTAATAGCCTCTCTGGTTATGTCAAAGGCCTCTAATAAATGTAATGGTTAAAGCATGGCACTAGACTTTGGTACATAGCCCTCCTGAGCAAGGTCATTCTTCAGCAAGCCAACATTATCCCTTTGTCATGCTAAGGTCTGAAATCAGATTTGAAAGGACCTAGGCTGTGCTGATGTCTTTATCTGATTATCACTCCATTGGGTCAGGACTTTTAAGAGGCATTGGCCTTGGTTAACAACACTTTCCAAACTCTTTTTTCTGCTCCTGATTTTATTAGTCCCAGTTAGAGCCCCTGGAAGGGCTCCTGAGACTGGTTTTCTTTCATGACACCTTGAAGATCACAAAGCCCTATACCTACTGTACGTTATCAATACTATAGTTTCAACAAACATGTTCTAAAGAGATTTTGATTCAGCTTCCTCCCTACAGTGAACACTGGACATAGGAAGCATTATGTATCTTTGAGGAATATTTTTATTTAAAAGTTGAATTTCCTTCAGAATTTGAATTTGTAATCTTTCTTCTGCAAAAAGTAAAGGCAGTTTTAGAAGTGCACAGAGATAGTACTTAAACAACATTAAAAAGCACGGGCTGTAGCTGCAATTGTATTTTCAACTTCTCTGTGTTTCTCCATGCTCTGTGTGATAATGATTATGGTCTCCTCACATATTGAGGAACGATAAGCCAGTATTTTAAAAGCTGGAAACAGAGACTATATCCAAAATATAGAAACTGCCTGGTTTTTTTTTTTCTACCAAGTCCTAACAAATTGTGAAATGGTCTTACAAAACTTCTGTGTCCATAACCACTTGTAAATGATACCATATGTTCCTTTAATGCATAAGTAAATTAATATCAGGCACAAATCATTATCATCATTGTCATTGATAATAGAGTTCCTTCCACCAACATGAATAGCTGCAGAAATTCCTAATTCAGCATCAAATCCATTTTCTTCTGATGCCTGAATATTTTTGTTGATTTGCGTAACCTCATTAGCAAAGGCATTTGCATGAGTCTAACTAATATTTGAGAAGTATTTACATATTACTGGATTGTTTTGAATGTGTTCAGAATTAATATGAAAAAGAACAACTCCAGAGAGATATCAAAGGTTATTGTGATTGAAGTTACTTTACAGTAATTTAAGTAGTTTTTATAACAGGTTAAAAGAGAGATTTAATTATGTTAGATAGGCTGCAGTACTAGAACTACTGTGCTAGGTAATATTTGACATGTCTGTCTGCCAGCCTTCCTGTCTGTCTACCTGTCTGTCTTTTCTCAAGTGTTTCTGCCTGCAGAAGTACTTTTAAAATTGCAATAAAGAAATAGAGTGAGAGGTTTCTTAAATCATGCCGTTGTATATCCAAAAAGGTATATTATTTTGGATGTGGTGTATTTTACAATTTGACAAGTTGGAACTTTGTAAACTGACAATTGGGCACAGACGAAGGTATCCATTTATCTCATATATGTCTTGTTGAGGCAAAGCTGTCAGAAGAAATCTTATCACATGGTGCCCCATTTGTTTTCTGTAGTGATTTATGATGGTTTTGAAAAGGTCTTGTGATCCCATAGGCTGCCACGATTCTCTGACTCTTCTCTGTCAATGGATCAGATTTTTGACATTTTCTGAGAGCATTCAGAAAAGATTTGATAAATCAGCTTGTGCTGTTTATTTTAATTGATCTGAAGCCCATTCCTTCAAGAATTCATCAAACACTGTGACAGGGTCTGGGTGTGCTGCAGTGAAATGAAAGAACTGGGTTGGCCATGCTTCTGTGATGATGATATAGATATTTTGTTGAAAGTTTATGCTCACAGACGAGAAGATGTCATAACTAATTTAGAATGTTGTAAATCTTTTGACGCAGATTCTAATTCATAAATCTCATCCATCACATGTGATTCATGAAAAGATAGACAACCTTTGATGAGAGGGTACTTTTGTGTGTGTTCCAAGTTCTTTGCATTTTTTTTCCTGTTCAGAAATAAATCACTCCAGAACAACAGAATTCTGTTATGAAAGTGGTGCTGTAAAGGTCTCTCATTCTTTTGCATCTGTTCTTCTTCTCATAAGGGGTAACATTTCTTCTCTTTAAGATGCAAATGAATAAAACTGTGTGTGTGCATGTGCTTCACTTTACAACAGAGAGAAAAATGTAACTGATTGCAGTGGTTCTGGTTGAGGAGTCATCACATTTGGCTGGTATAACCTGGGTCTCTTTTCTTCTCTCACAGGAACCTCCATCTGTTGAAAACATCACCACAAACACCTGTCCTGATCAACCACAGTCAGTGTCTTTGATCTCTTCACTCATTCCTGTTGCGCTTGGTTGGTAAACCTGTAAGGAGACCATTGCAGGATCTGAGCCTCTCTCTTATCAGCCAATCCACTCTTTTTCCTGCTAAGTTGAGGCATTGCTGCTGAGTGGTGGCTGTGGATGGTCAAGGAGGGAATTTGTGGTGGTGTATTTGATCTCTCTAATTAAGGGAAATGAGCATGGGATGACTGATAAGCAGGCTGGCCTATCAGGCAATGAATGATAAATAAATAAATAAATAAATAAATGTCACTCAACAGTGTTGCCAAGAAAACTGCTGAGGACTGGTATCAATCAATGTCTGTTTATCTGTCTAGGACTCTGTCTTCAGATATAAAGTTTAAGTAACTCCATACATTATCAGAATAATAAAGTAACAAAGCCAAGCATTCAAAAGTTAGGTAGTCTTAGAATTATGTTTGCCAGTGCAATATTCATTTGCCATCCTTCTGAATACACATTTTTATATTCTTCCTCAATGTCATGCTTGTGGTAAAACCAAATAGAGAACTGAGTGAACAATTATTCATTGTTCTTAGTTTATGCACAGAACCCAGGTGACTATTCTTTTCTTGCAATAATCTGTTTCACTTGCATTTTAACTTCTGCATGGAGTGATGCTAGTGCCTCTTTTCAAGATGATAAGTTGCTACTTCTCTGCATTGCTTGTTTTCTCAGAAGTGCTAAATATGGGGCCCGTGGAAGAAAAGCATGATCAAGTTTGTGCTCAGCACAGTCAGTGTATCAGGCAATACAAGAGGATCCTTAGTGCAGATTTTAATGCTGAGCCTTTACTGAGTTCTTGTGAGTATGTGCAAATGGCAGTTTCAAAAATCTTATAACTCAGTCCCATATTCATTTGAAGAGATAATACGTGCTTTTCTGAAATGAAGACATACTTCTTCTTCAAAATCCTGCTCCAGAAGAATAAAGGTGCACCTCTTCAGTGAAACAATTAGTATTTTATAGAAATATATGCTCATATCAGTAAGTCTATTTCCCCTTGCTATCTTTCTCGAAATTTTTCAAAACAGTTATGTCTGAAGGAAACATCAACCAAAGAAAATTCAGCCTGGAAAACTGGCTAAATGACTGTTTCTGGGATAGTTCACAATGGCTGGAATAGCAGCAAGTAACCATCACAGACTGAAGAATGGAATCTAAAGTGTTCACCATCCACTCTGTGCAGGGCTTTATAGGTCACTAATTTCTTTTTGCCATTTATTGCAGACCTCACTGTTGGTTACTGGAAAGGTCAACAGTTTCTCCTGCCATACATGGGTCAAGGAATTTGGAGTTATCTTTTTTTGCCTGGCATATTTCTGAGATTATTTCCCTTACCTATGGCTTCTTTTGCATATGCTTAAGAAAAGGTTTGTCTGCTCACATGATTATGGATAGACGTGCAAATCAATTTTGAAGGCTCACTCTTTAAGCTGAGAGAGGAGCTATCAGCATGGCATGTTTTTTAATGCAGTTTTCTGCTCCTCCGCACAAAGAAGAAAAGCTTAAATTTTCTGCAGCACTGCAGTATCCCAGATGCCATCAAACAGGGAAGATTGAGGGCTAAGTAGGCATAATTTAAGGTGAGGGATTGAACATTTGGACTATGTGCTTTTCTTCTCCTCAAAATTTTCCTCTTTCTTTCATCCTACCCAACTTTGCCTCTCATTGCTCATTGTTTTTCTTCCTCTAGAGTAACAGTAGCATGAAAGCAGTTGTCTGTCTGCCTCATTCTCAGCTCTGCCATTCCATAGGCATCTTTCTTTAAAGACATTGACATCCTAACTTAGTGTCATATTAGGCCAAGACTCAGCTGGCAGATTCAACTGCACTTAATCTTCCAACCATTTTGGTCCAGTCTATCCATGTTCAGTCTTGATGTACAACACCCTTGCTACTCCGGTGTGGGCTGTCTCCTTAACAGAAGCAATTGGCATTGCCAAAGTGTGTATACTGCTTGACCATTTTTCTTAGAAGAATAAATGTACATGAGAATTTAGAATGGACATTTCAAAGGGACAGAGCCACTATGCAAAAGCAGTCATAGAAAGCTGTTTAAAAGATACCCTGGACTCTCTAAGAAGGTGATTTTTAAGAGTGCTGACAGCTCTTAGCACAGTCTTTAAAAGCCCAGTGCATTGCCAACAGGTGAACTTTTCCAGTATGTCTGTAATTCAAGGTTTTTATAAAATTGTTTTTTATTTGACCAACTGCCAACCTAATCAGATGATAATGAAGTTGACGTTTTAGCTGTGAGCTAAAGTAAGAGAGCAAGAGTCTCAAAGTCTGCAACAGTAGGATCAACTGATTTTTCAGTGTTACTTCTCCATCAAAGCAGCAAATAATTTGGAATTTAAATGAATGGTAGAATTAACAAGTTTTTCAACTTCTTCCAAGGGTGCTTGAGCTTCTAATCTCAGGGGTTTTTCACTCAAGATGGCTGAAAAAGAAATATGCTTTGAACATTGTTATTTTTAATCTCCAACAGTGCTCTCTGTTTCCTGCCACCACCACCACCAAAATATTGAGTGGCTTTCACTCTTCCCAAACTGTATTCTTTTTTAAGTGGTCATTGTAAATAAGTAACATTTAATAAAATGCATTCTGGAATAAACAGATCTGCCAATTTACTCCAGCTAGGGTCTGCTACTTATTTTAAAAAAAAACAAATTATTCTGAATGCATATTAGAAAAGTGATTCTGTAGACATTTTGCAACAATGGGCAGTTCTCGGTTATTCCTTTTTTGCTCCACAGAAGCAACTACTGATAAGTCTCATCAAATGATGCTTCTCAATACAGCAGCCCTGGCAGTTTGTATTATCCGAAGACACCGGGTTAGGTGTTGAGTGAGTTAAGAACGCATACCCTTGCTAATTAATTTATTTTCCATATTGGCCTGCATTGGGCAGATGCTTTCATCCAACCTGAAAGGTACCATGGTAAGCAGGTGTTACAACAATCTTAGCCCAGAGGTATCCAAGTCTTTTTGCTTGGCAGCATTCCAGCTACAGACTGGAACTAGCTTTTGGAGAAGTTGTCACTGAGATTGATTGCATTTTGGAATTTCCATTGATTAATTATCTCTCCAATTCTTCACCATAGGCAACACCCTGAACTTTGAGACTATGCATTAAAGCTTACCATGCTTGTGTTCATCAGTTTGAAACATTGTGGGATTTTGATAGGTCATATCTTACAGGAAGGGAGACAAAGGTGGTTAGATGTAGTTGTGCTGCTGTACTTCTTCACAGACCAAGGCAGGGTTTTCTTACTGAATTTGCAGCTAGCCTTCATAATTGCCAGTAGTCACATAAGTGGTCTTACTTCAACAACAATGACAATTTATGGAGTTATGGCTGTTTGATCTGCTAGGAACCAGTTTATTCCTGACATTCTGTGAAGGGATGAAGGATTCAGGTTTTTAGTTTGTTTTTCTTTGCTGTATACAAAGATTAACACAGCTCAGCATAAAGGAATAGCACAGTACTTCTTATAAAAATTATGCTATTTCTTACAAACATAAATATGGAAAGATCCAGATAGAAAAGCCACACTTGTTATATGTTTACCATTCTAACCCAACTAAGAGATATTTATTTCAGCAGCCACTTGTAAAAACCTCTCTCTAACATTAATCTTGGGTCTTATACGAGTGGAGCAGTAGACTAACCAGCTTAATAAAAAGAGAGAGGATACACAAGTAATGGACAGGGCATTGCAGCCAGGTGTTATCAAATCATTCATTGCACTAAGTGCTCTCTCAAGTTCTGTTGTAAAAACAATTAAAGTACTGATGGCAGGCTTAAGTTACTTCAAATCATTTGGCAGAATTGATCCACAATTATCTTTGTAATCCCTGAAGCCCCAACCACTAAGTCCTCCATCCACTTTATATTTCCTACACACAGTTCTCATACCTGTCAGCTGCCATGCTCAATAGCCACTGGAACCAGCAACTTCACTGGACCCAAGAATTCCAAACTCTAAATCTGCTTGTGCTCTGAATACTCAAGTTCAAGTGTACAAAACACCTGTATGACAGTATAGGCATCAACTTTCAAGGAGCTTGTAGTTTGTAGTCACGATTGCTATGTATATGAATGTGTATGATTATGGAATAAGTGAGACATTGAATTAGGTGCTCTCTGTGGACACTTATTTAGTATTTGAAAGGGTGTTGTCTTCTATTTAGTGTCATGAGGCTTGTAGTCATTCTGCTTTTTAGGAAATGTTATGCTCATCTCTAATATGAATCTCAAAAAGAAATGGAAAAATGCCTTTAGTGGAGTTTTGTATGAGTTCTCCAAAATTTAATACAGACATTATTGTATCAGATGAGTAATTCATGTGGCGTGGCACCTTTCCTCTGGCAGTTTAGAAATGCAACTCCCCTTGGCAGGGAAAATGTCAGTCCAAATGATTAGAGTTTAGCAGAGTTACATGTACCAGAGCACAAAACTGGACAATGGCAAGTGTTAGACAGCCTGAATTATAGGCAGTGATTTTTGTAATACCCATAATAATTTTGAGATTCGTGCCTCTCACATCATCATTCTAAAATCTAGAAGCCAGATTTTCTTCTGTGGCTAATGACATGAGGGAAGAGGCATGAGGTGCAGGAGAGGAAATTTTGCCTGACTTTTACCCTCTGGATGTTAGACCAGAATGTGCCCACAGCAGGTGATAATGGAAGAGGTGCCAGACGGCTTAGTGATGGTGGCATGAGTTGGTACATTACTTAACTGTGCCAATTTTGATCTATGAAGTCAAATCAGAATAGTCCCACTGGAAACCACTGTGGGAATCTCTGGCTGAAAAAATTTTTTCTTGTGCACCCCCTGTGCAGTGTAAAGACGACAAAGCAAGGCCAAGAACACACCCCTATTTCATGCAGAATTAACAGAGGCATCCATTTCAGTGTCACCAGCCCTGACCCTCAGATAGAAAGTGTTTTTAATTGCCTTCCTACTGTTAAAGCTTATCCCCACTTGTTTAGTCTCCCCAGTTCAGGCATCAGGCATCAATGCACTTTTGTTTGTTTTAATGCCAACATATTGAACCATTAGAACAGAAGGCACCACTTAGTCCATTACGCAGTCAATTTTCAGTTTAAATACCATTCTTGTAGGATCTTGAGGGATTAGAATTGGTTTGAGTGGCACAGTGAGCTTTTTGGTCTCTATTGCACAAAACAGGGAGTTATTCTATCTCCTTGATAATAAGTTGCTCAGAGTAAGGGAAGAAAACAGAATTTCAGTTATTGAATATTTAATTCTGGACAGCAGTTTAATCAGAAGTGGGATTTGGGCAATTGCTCTAGCCCTCACCTAACATACTACAGTTTCAGTTCTTAGTATTCCTTAATTATCCCACTGAGATGTTTGAGGAGCAACTAGTAGTACATGAACTTGGCAAATCAGCTATTACCCAAGTAATGAAATACAAATACATATGTTTGACAATTCTGCAGGGAAATTGTCGAAGCTAGGATTCTCCATGGATTGTATTGGCCAAGAGAGAAAAAACAGGTGGTGTTATCAAAATTTGTATACAAACAATTTGACTAGAGTTTTAAAATAATGTGAAGCTTTTTTCCCCTTCAGCTAATTTCAGGAATGTCAGTTAATGTATGGAGAGCACCGACTGTCAAATAATGAATCTGTAATGGCTGTGGATTCACACAATGACGTAGTTCTAAATATTCAAGGATTTTACATTAACATTATATCTAAGGATGCGTATCAACTTTGCATCTAACCTTAAACAAAGGAGAGTTCAGCTCTACTGAGAGAATTGATTTTATTCAACAGTAAGGCAAGGGAAATTAGTACATTCAATATTTGTAGAAAGAAAATAAGCAAAGCCCACAAGTCTGGGTGGTTTGAGATTGTTCTTTGTTTTAGTAATTATACCTTTATATGTTAGATCTCATATTTGCACTTTCAGAAGTATTCTAAATGGTTTATGCATCAATCATGTCCTGGACCTGCTGGATTTCTACACAGTTTTACAATGAACTTACAGACAAACTACTTCAAACTGAAACCGAGTTTTAACTTTACAGCTGTAGCTATCTCATTCTGTCTGTCTGGGACATTAGAACAATTTAATTAGTAACCAAATGTCACTTGCTTCTAGTTCATTTGCATGATATCTCAATGTGGTAATTTCTCAAATTAACATAATTTATTATTTAATCTGTCTTTGATTTCAGGGACAGAGTTGTTTGAATTATTTCATCTGAGGCCTTTTATTCACATGCAAGAGGACACAAATAGGAATACTTCATCAGGGTGCATTTACTAATGTTTACTGTAGAATGATAAGCCAATGTAAAGCTAGGAAAGCCTCCCAAGCCTCACAGACCTCCGTTTTGCCGTTAGCCGTACCAGTTTAAACAGTACGCTGCAAGAAATATCGACAGGTCAAGTACAGCAGAGAAGAGTGTGTGTCCCAGTGGCCTTTACACTGACAGTTTCTCCCACATTAAAGAGTTAACTAGCAGCCTACCAGCTCGGAGTGGAAGCTAATGAATGAAATGGAGATTGATATAGACTCTCTTTGGAGGTGCATCGATCTGTATCTTCTGAACTCAGCTTAGGAATTCTGCAGGCAGCATTGCATGAGTAACCCTGGCATGGTGCCCATTAGCAAATAACTCTTTTAATGTTTGTCTTCAATTGATTCGCTTATTGTTGTACTGACTACTATGTAGTTCTGCAAACTTTCTTGTATTTTGCCACTGTAGTAAGAAGTTATGTAAAGGTCTACAACAGGAATTTCATTTTAGAAGTACAAAACTGAAGCAAATTCTCAAGCAACTTTCTTGATCCTGTTTATTTCCTTCTCCTGATCCCCACCCCCCACCACAAATAGCATCAGGTCATTATTTAACTGAGATATGTAACTGCTACACACACCCAAAACCTGCAGATTTCAATAGTTTTATAAATCATTTTATTGTGCTGTCGAAGCTGATATCTCAGAGCAAGCAAAAGTAATATGCTCTTAACTGTGAAGTATTTCCATTTATTGCTTTAAATTGATACTGAATTATGGAAGTGTATGTAGGAATAATTTATTTTTTCTGATGGTTTCTAGCATGGAATGTACCAACATGTACCTTCCATGTTTTCTGCTTAGCAGTTCAGGAAAGGTTGGACCCTTGTTGAACAGCAGACAGACAATTAATCTCCCAACTTCTTCTGTCTGAAAAGTAGTCATTTAGTTCAAGTCTAAGTCTAAATTGCTGTGTAGTCAAAGAGGGAGGGCAATTCGCTCCTCCTGTCTTGAGCACCTGTGAGTAGTTGTCTCTAGTCTCTCTCCATCAACTACAGAGGAAGCATGTACACTAGCCTTGACTACGTCTCAAGTTTCATGATATGAAACCTAAACAATATCTGTAGGTTGAATGCTTAACCATATATGGTTAAGGTTATGTTAAGGTAAGCAAATTTATGTATGTAAACAAGCTAGTGAAACCAATCAGAAATGATGACTTAATATTGCTGAGACAATAAAAATCTCAAAACTCTACACCACCTTCAAAGTCTCAGTAGAGACTTTTGGCTGTGGACTTCATCGTACAGAAAATTCAAATCTGGCTCATGGCTCTCCACGTTTTATGTATGTAGATACCCATTTTCAAAGCATATAAAATTATAAAACTAAGAACTTTAAAAAGTTAGAAGCATTCAGAGGTGATTTTTCTGTCTGCAACTGAATTAGGAGAGGTAGACAGAAGCCACTTACTGCATTTTACAGAAAAGTTTAAACCAAACACATTTAAGAATAAGCTACATTGTTCCATCCGTTCTCTTTTTCTGTGAAAAGTTTTCTGCCTATCTTTTGTTTTTCTTTGCACACTTTTGTTTTTCTGCCTGCAGTGTAGGCAGAGAGATCTTTTCATGGTAAAATAATTGTTTTGATTATAGGCTTGAATCAAGCATCTGTAAATCAATGTGGAACCTGATGTAAAACTATTGGTTCCTTTGAAATATTTTTTTGTATTGAAAATCAAAATGAAAAAATTTTACAGAAGAATTTAAAATGATAAAATGAGAATTTTGAATAGAAAACTACTGAGAATTTGTGGTTATTCTTTTGATGGCTTTTCATCATTGACAGCAGTAATTGCCATCAGGTTGTTTTTTTCTTATTCATCATGTGTATCTTCTGAAACTCTGTTGCTTAGGTGTCTACTTAGAGTTGTAAGTATTATACTTTATTGATTTAGGAAGTATTAAGTAAAAACCGTATTCTTGCGATCTAAGCACATCATTTATTACAATGATTATTGTTTAATTTCATTCCTGGAACTGCCTATTTTGATTAAGAAGTTTACATGATTACAAAGTCAGGAAATTTTAATTTGTACAGAAGTGCAGGTTTTCTTGTTCACTTTAACTCACACCTTACAGTAAAATGTGCTTTGATTTTAATCCTTACACTTATAAATCCATTGACTTTGGGAAATTGTTTCTGACTTACACCATGGCAGATGAGAATCAGAATTAGGTCTGATACCAGCATATTTCTTAAGACAGAAGCAAAAGAATAATTTTAAGTAGTTTTTGCCTTCTGAACCTAATCGGTTGTCATGCATGCTTGACATTATTCTATAGGCAAGGCCACAGAAAATCAATACATCTTAGGCAAGATTTAATTTATTTGTAGGTTCTTAGAACTAATTACTTTCCTTTTCTGTTTGTTGATTTTCTTTTTAGCTTTTGCTTTCATGAATAGCTACAATTTTATCCTCCCATTGTAGCACAAACTACAAGAACTGTGATGTCATTATAATTTTTGTAAAAGATCAGGTGCATTAACAAACACAAAAATGGAAACTGTACCTTAAAAGAATTTGGCACAATAGAATCAAGCTTCTCTGAATCCCACCTTGGATGACACAATGTATTTTCTATTATAATATTTTTGTTTCTATTACAGCAGCACCTGCAGCCTCCAAATAGTCTTGGGTATCTTCATGCCAGACACTATATGGTCATATTCTAACTTAAAGTCTCTCATGTGATGATTTTATCATCAGAATAGAATAAACAGAAGTAGTATGAAGAAAAGTAATGCTGTCATTGTTCATAAGGAAATGAGTTACTGAGAAATGAAGCAAGGTACCCAAAGACACTTAAAAACATTGCGATTTAGAAATTATTTAGAAATCCTCAGGATAAATACAGTATCCCGAATACCAAGACTAAGTTTTGAGTCTTGTACTGACTGGGTGGTTTTCTTGGTGATAATATTTTCAATTGCACCACAATTCACATGTGACCACTTTGTAAATAGCAGTAAAGCTAGCTTTCATGTGCTTGATCCTATTGTTCAGAGGTGTATAAATGTGGAAAGGAGGATACTCTTTCTGCAAGAAGTTTTAACTGAAAATTTAGATGGAGATTGCTTTTTTGTTGTATTGGGAAAGGTTGCATTTGGCTTAGCAATAATAATGCTATGGTTCTACTGTAATTTAGTGTACTACCGGATCCCATTTCTTCCAGTTAGTCATCCCTATCTTTTCATGCATGCTTAGCCTGCTGCAATTCAAGGCATTGACTCCAGCACCATTTCAGTTAGTCATCATTGACAAACAGATAAGCTACTCTCAGACTTAAATGGGATTTTAACTTGTTCTACCAGAATCATAAACATTTGTGACTACATGGCCAACTTCTAACAAAACTTCGTAAATAGGAATCTCTATATCACTGTCATCCTTACCAACACAAAGACATTTCAGCACAAAAGTTGAACTGTGCAAGACTCAAGTGAGGAAGTGGAGGGTGTATAACAGTAAGATCAGGCATTTCAAAGCGATTCTTTACACTGGTAATAGATATGGCAAATGTATGAATTTTGTTAGGATTCTTCTGACAGCCATGAACACAGATATATTTTACAGTAATGTAACTGTCCTAAATCTCTAGCAGGGAATACAATGACTTCTAGTATTATTTTTCACCACACTGGCTACACTAAAGAAGCCATATTTGATTAATTTCTTGAAGTTATTTGACTTTTTAAAAAAGGCTATGATAACCATTTAACCTTGGTTTAGTTCTAGTTGTTCAGCCAATGTTATACCTGATCCAAAAAACATCAGATCCCTAGACAAAGATAAATTACTGAAACAAATACACAAAAGGTCTTTTATATGTGTCTCACAATATTTGCTGTAGGATAGGCCTGTAAGAATATAACTCCGGGATTTGGGGCTACGTCTTTTTCTGATTTACTTGTATCTGTGTTTTTGTCTGTATGTTTATGTCAAGAGAGAATGGAAATTGTAGCAGACCTTCTAGCTTTGTCTAATATACTTAGGTAAATCAGTCAAGATATCTTAAATAATGTTTTCATATGTTGCTGAAATAGCATATTTTGACTGAAATTTCACCATGCTTCACCTTTGCCTAGAGATCAAACATGAAAGCAGATTTCTTCAGAGCTACTTTTTAGTGACTCAACAGCTGGGGAAAATCAAGACTTGTCATCTGTTGTCAGTAAATTATTAAACCTTTCAACTTAAAAAAACCAATCATCTTGATAACCTTGATAATCAATGTAATAACTTAGTAGACTGAATTTTATTCTCTCAAATCTCACTCTAAAACATTTCTCTGGCTGTTAGCAAAGGCTGTAACCATGCAGTTGTAAGCACATGATCAGCAAACGCATATAGAATGGAAATGATGAAAAGCATAGGAAGAGCTTTATTAGCTTCATTGAGGAAAGGGCTATATTTTCTTTCTTCCTCATCTCTGAAATATAAAACAGTTATTCTTGTCCAGTGCCTTAAATTACTTTATCTGATCTATAAACTTTAGTCAGGATTGGCCATCTTTATTCTAACACTTTGAGTTTGACAACTTTTACCCAACCCATCTGATTCTTCTCATCCTGCCACTGCAAGACAGGACATAACATGGTGAGTGCGTACAATCTCTCCTTCCCTTTTATGCTGTTATGGTTTATGAGCCATCTCAGATCTTTCACTTACATTTTGCTCTAGCAGCACGTTGGGTTGAGCCTCATATTTGCACTGGACACCAGATGCAAGTTGATATTTTTATAAAATCTATGTATACTTTGACTTCTAAATTCTCGACTTTTTCACTTTGAATGTAAAACTGAGATTTCAGCAAGGTAGAAGGCAAAATCCATCAGAAGCCTTGCTTATATACCTGAAAAATGTGAGGGGGACACAGCATTCTGGAAATGTAGTTCAAGTTATACTTCAGTTGTAGGGCAGGGAGTATATAAGCTTCCCTCTGCCTAAGAATCCCTGGGGAAGTGACAGAGAGATTTTACCCTCTGCACTTCATCAGTGGACC
>NC_134176.1:29584984-29607484 GCF_964188355.1 Buteo buteo | reverse complement strand
TATTAATGTTAGTGTAAGTGAATGAGAAAACTCAGGGGTTTTTTTTTCCTTCCACTTCGTTATATGTATGGGCAGCTGCAGCTTTTGTGGAGCTGCAGACGTATATATGGGTGAGTTTATTGTAATTATCCTGTTCTTCTTCTGAAGGCAACCTGTAACCCTCTCATGTTAGCCCAAAGCACTCCTAACACAGTGATTCTATACAAAGAATTTATATTCCGTTCCCTTGCAGTGTTAAGAGGGCATTCAACCAGTTCTGAAAGCTGGTGAATTGAATTGATTGAATTTGGGCCTTCTGGAGTAGACTTAGAGCACAGCTACTGAAATCTTGATCTGCAACCTTTTTCAGAAGCCACCAGAAGTTATTAGTGATGGTGGAGGGGAAAAGAAGAAACCCCTGAAAAATTGTTACTCTCAAAATGAAGAAATGTGCTTCATATGTGATTTGAAAACTCCAGTTTATTTCAAAGAGACTCAGTAGATGGAAAATTTAATTATATTTATTTAGAGTGCCTTTTAATGTAATTTAGGCCAGTTAAAAGTCTATGGTCAGGGAGCCAAATTCTGAAAAATGTGTTTTAAAGTTTTAGAACTAGTTTGCTATGCATTAGATGACACTACTGCAAGTATGAATATATTTGTTTTTATACAAGGTTTAACAAAACAGATGTATATCTCCCTAGTTAAGGTAAAGGCATGAGTAATGATTGTTGAAACTGTGGGAAGTGGAGTTTCTTCCTGAAGAAGAAACTTATCAGGTCCAACTTCGAGACATTACCAGCACACTCTTTTATTAACCATAATAAATGGTTGCATTTAGTAGGATGTGCAAAACCCTGTTTAAATATTCAGGATTTGAGACTGCTTGTTAATACAGCTGCTGTAGATTTTACCCACCTATCCAGAAGCCAAACTCTGCCTAATAAACAATGGATAAGGGAAAAGAGGTTGGTGTCTAGAATCAAGAGTGAAATCTACAGCCGCAAAGCAATAGTGCACAGCTCAGCTCTGAATCTTTAAAAAGGCTTTTTATGTTTCCTAGACACTGCAGCATTACACTCTGGTGTATCAAGAAGTCTGCTGATAATGTTTCAAACTCCCATTTCATAAACAAACTGAAAGTGGAGGGCTCCAGACACTTCATAGAAATATTCTGCCTTGCACACAGAAAATCTAACAAATGTTCATTAGTTGTTACAACCACACAGCATAAGCTGTCTTCAAAGCTTTATTATGGAACAAAATTCCAGTAAAAATTATGCAATCTCTATACTCTTCATTATCACCCTCATTGTAGTGTGGTCTGTGGATGTGATTCACGATCTAAGTACATCAAAAAATGACATCTGCTAGCATCAGTGAGAAGTGGATCAGGCCCTTTAAGATCTAAACAAAACAGAGCTGTTGCCAAAGACATGTCAATAACTTGAAGCATTAAAAGATAATGAGTTGGGGGGTGGGGGGGGAAGGGCTTGCCTTAAGCATCAGAAATGTAAACTTTTTTTTCACTTTCTGGATTTTGAAGTTTTAGTTTTCCATTTCAACATGGGCTAGAAACTTTCTCCATCTTTAGAGGAAAGCTGAAACTCTGTGCTATTTGTGTGATTCTAGAGTCTAGGACTCTAAAGAAAAATCAAAGTTACTGCAAGTCTTGCAGTTAAATTATGCAAGTTGGCAACCCTGCAAAGGTTAGTAGTTCACACAACTATGAATACTTCTGTAAATAATAATATGCATCCAAAAATTAAAGATGCAAAAGGTTGATTTAGATAAACTCTTCTGAGAATTCCCAGGTTTTATGAGAATCAAGAAATAGGACTTAAGCACAGTTGTTCAATTTTTCGTGCTCTCTGTACCCAACTTTATTTTCTTCCCTTACTCTTCATGCATTATTTTCTGCTATTTGTTATTTGGCCAAACTGTTTGTTCTAGAGTTAGTATTCCCAAAGGACTTAGGCCTCATTTATCTTGCCTTTTTGGAATTATACATCCTTATTTTCCCATCCCCAAATTGATCTGCACAACTGAAATTATCTGCTGTATCTCTTTAGTTACACAGGAGTTTAAAATCATCTGAGTAATTCTCAAAGGTATGTAGACACCTAACTTACACTAGTCTTTTGAATGTTTTTATTGTTTTTATCAAATTCCTTTCTATTTAATCATATATTTGGGAATTTGTGATGCACAGAGCAGTAAATACTGGGATGCTTTTATCACAAGATCTTTCAGCTACAACTGCATAATATAAAAACTGTAGATAGATATCATAAGATTTCTTCCTTTCCCTCTGTACATTTGTCCTGGTTTCAGCTGGGTTAGAGTTAATTATCTTCTTAGTAGCTGGTACAGTGCTATGGTTTTGAGTTCAGAATGAGAAGAATGTTGATAACACACTGATGTTTTCAGTTGTTGCTAAGTAGTGTTTAGACTAAAGTCAAGGATTTTTCAGCTTCTCATGCCCAGCCACCAAGAAGGCTGGAGGGGCACAAGAAGTTGGGAGGGGACACAGCCAGGGCAGCTGACCCAAACTGGCCAATGGGGTATTCCATACCATGGGATGTCATGCCCAGTATATAAGCTGGGGGGAGTGGGAGCAGGGGGATTGCCGCTTGGGGACTAACTGGGCGTCGATCGGCAGGTGGTGAGCAATTGTACTGTGCATCATTTGTATATTCCAATCCTTTTATTATTACTGCTGTCATTTTATTAGCGTTATCATTATTGTTATTAGTTTCTTATTTTCTGTTCTATTAAACCGTTCTTATCTCAACCCATGAGTTTTACTTCTTTTCCCGATTTCCTCCCCCATCCTACTGGGTGGGGGGGAGGGAGTGAGTGGTTGCGTGGAGCTCTAGTTGCTGGCTGGCGTTAAACCACGACAATGTTACATCATCAACTCTCATTTCATGTGCTGTCATAGTCTGAAGGTCTTCATAAGATCCTGTTAAATATATATGGGAAATAAATTATTAGGCTTCCTTTTTGTTTACCTTCTGCAGCTGGTTTCTGCAGAAAAGGAGATTCGGGGGGTGGGATGGTGGGCTTGGAAGCTTGAATTTCATGTTCTGCTCCAACTTTCTTTTGTGATCTGAGGAAAGCCATGGATAAGTTTCTGACTCTTTCACATGTACAACAAAACCCCTTAATGACTGTCTCCATTTTTGCCAAATAAAACAAGTGAGAGCATAACAAGAAACATGTTCAGTTGGACAACGTTAGCAAAGGGCCTCAACCTCTCAATTTGGGTGATAGAACATCTCTTTAAACTACTGAAGCAGGTCAGCCAAAACAACAGGTCAGGACTGCCTTTAGCTGGATGCTTGTGTTCATCAGTGGCTGCTGAGTACAGGGAGAGTTCATCTGAAAAAAGAGCAAAGTTCTTGGAGAGTGGGATGTGGCCTGAACATAGAGCAGGTAACCACAGAGAATGGTGGGCGTTAAACTCTTTCACTATAACCTTTAAGTGTTCCCCCTGAAAATTATGTCATGCTCTCTACCTTACTTTTCCTTTTCTAGTGGCTTAAAACTTATTACCAGATTTGAGCAAAAAATATTACTTTTCCCTTAAAGATGACCTGTGCTTTTTAGACTGAGACTAAGACAAATTCCAGGTTTTCACTAAATAGAATATATTTTAAATTGTGGGTTTTGAACATTTTTGTAATCCTGAAGTGTATCACATTTTTGTGTTTTTTTCTCTATTTGTGCATGCTGTGGAGTTCCATGGCTGCTCGGAAGACTGTACATTCTGTGGCTTGTATATGATAGATTGAATAGTTTCTCCCAGTGTTTTGAGGGGAATTACAACAGTCCTTGTCCTTTGTGTAGTTTACATTTCTGTGCAGCAATGACTCATAATTTGCAGTGTGTTCACAAGCATACTGAAGTCTCAATGATATTCTCAGTTTTCAGACAGCAAATTAACTAATATCCTAAGATATATTTGATATTAACTGATTCTCTGGGTTATTATTTTTATTTTAAAAACTTTAAATAATGTAATTATGCTTGCAAAAAGAGGTAATATGACTAAACTCAAGTTAAGAAATATAAAAGTCCTACTGCAGTGCGTTGAAACTTAAAATCTCACACATACATTTCAGATATAAAGCTGTGCCCTACATTACACTGTTCAGCAGTTGTAAACTGTCCTTTCACCTGTCAAGGTTAATTTACAGAAAATGACCAATTTGTTTGTTCTGAAGTAGAGAAAAACTGCAAAGTTTTTCTTTCCTAAGAGGCTCGTGCACTATAAGCAAAATATTTGTTTCTAAACAGCAAGTTTTATTCCCATCTCTGATGAAACAAGAAAATAGCACCTCTTCACCTTTCAGATTGGCTCCTTCATATTATTCATGCTAGTCTTTTCTCCCTAATTTTACGATTATAACGAGGCAATGGTGTGCTAGTTAGCACAGAATGACCTTCTAATTGAAAAGCTGTAAATTCAGTCTCAGCGGCCAGCACTGGCAGAAATTTAAATAAATAGGGCTGCAAAGTCCTTACAATGGGCTGGCCTCTTGACAAGGATGCTACCAAAGTCCTAGTCACCTGGCGACTTTTTGTAACTCCTTGGTGTTAACTGTCTGTCTTGTTACATGTTACGTGTTACTTGCTACCAGTTAGGTTAGCATGAGAAGAACAAAGAGCAAGGACTCTTATTGGTTAAATGAGGATTTTGTATTTGAATATCTTCAATACCTGATCTAATACTATACTTTATAAAGCAGCCTCTGAGTCACATAAGGCTTGCTGTTCAATTTCCAAATCATGATAAAGAGCTGGCCAGACTGATGCACCAATAATTCCTGTCTCTTTATACAGTTTTTCTTGATCATAGTTTTAATGTTTGTGCATTTATTATTTGAAAGCACTAATAACATTGGTTTAATGAGATTTTCTTTCTGACAAGCACTTAAGATTGGTGCCCAGATACTACAGTGATAAGGTCTTTTTAAGTGTTAGGGAAGATGGATGGATAGTTGAGAGCAACTCTGAGAAATTGTGCAGCGTTCAGTATGTCTTAGAGATAGACAGTTTATGAAATGGTTACAGCACATTATCCTACCCACACATAAATAAGTACCTCTCAGTATCTTGATGTTGGTGCTTGGCACTGTCTCACTAAAGTTCGTAACACTAGCTAACACTATATTAGCGGTAACTAATAAGAGTTGATAGTCTTGTATAATATAGAACAGCTTTATGCTGTCAGTGTCATGCATCTTTATCAGGAGTACATCATACAGACAATGGAAATTTTCCATATCCTTTAAAGTTTTGCATTCTGTATATTTGGTTGTTAGACAAATAGAGCAAGCTTTGCTGACTTCATTTTCATTCTTGGCAGCATGTTTTTATCATAAGGCAGATAGTCATTAATTTACAGAATCAACGCTGGGAACAGCTTTTGTGATCTCATATTAAATTTTCCCCTGAATCCGCCCCTTGGCAAAAATTACTCACATCGTTAAAAAATATTTAATTAGGCTGTAGTTTATACCCAGCTCACTGGGGAAATGTTGGAATTAATATGATTTGCATGAATTCTGTTTCTCTTTTTCTGTTAGAGATTAGTTTTGAATTCAGTTCAGAGGGTCGCTGACACTGCCAAGGACTCACAATTGTGAAGGTCAAACAGGTAGCAAATACTTCCCCTGGGTAGCTTCCCTGAAAAGACAGCTCAAAATTGCTTTTAATTATGGGTTACCTAAAAGGCCACTTGCTGTTTTTATTTTTCAACAGATCTCTGAAATATTATGTGGCTGGAAGTTCTAGGTAGACCACATCAGTTCAAATCTAAAAAAACCTAAGTCATTTTTTCACTTCTTTTTCTTTTCTTAAAAATGAGTAGCATACAAACCCCAAACAGAGATGCATGCATGCACACAAACAAGCATACATATATATACATATATGTTTAAACCAAGCTATTTTTGGTGTCCGTTCCTCTATTGCAGTGGGGGGGAACCCAAAAATCTCTTTTTCTTTCCTAAGGTTTTGGGGGGGGGGGGGGGAGAGTATTTTGTAAGGAAAAAAATTTTCTTTCATAGCAATGCATCCACTGGCTTAATTATTCTTCACAAGATAAGATACAATGTTTAGTTATGCATTCTCTTGTTTATGATTTCAAGGGTTAGCAAAAACCCTGGGGATCCACAATCCTGTGCTTTTTAAAAAGATAATTTAATGGAAACTTTAATTAATAATCTAATCAATCAATTAATCTCTGTTACATAAGTGTTGAAATCTAATTCTTCTTCACAGCTCTATCTGTACAGAGAGAAACGAAATGGCTGCCCAGTTATCAGGATGATGGGGAACCATTACAGACACAAAGAAAAAGTGAAACTGTAATAGTTTTGTGAAGCTAGCACAGATAACATAATGCTAGCAAAGTACTCTTGAATTTGGGATAGAACACAATATGTCAGGGAGGTCAGCTGTTGTGCAGTTCATTTCAGAAGTTCATTTTTTCTTTAGATAAGAATGTAAGAACAGTTCCTCAAATAGTTAAGAGTTGACCTGTTTGTTTTGTGGAAACTGACAATTACAGCGTATCAGTAGTCAAAAAAATCCTGTTAAAGAGTGAGCGTCACTTCATGTTGACTTTTGCCTTGAGTTCAGAAAATGTAAACCATCTGCTTTATGAAATATGTGCAGACCACACCATGCTGTTGACTAGCCAACTGTTGATAAATAAATATTTATATATTGAGTGATTTATATAGGGCTTGTATCAGTACTGCAGAGGTGAGAGTCAGTTTGACCCTTATTTCTAGGACTGCAAGTCAATCCAACCTCTTTGGAGCCTGGAACCCTGCCAGAGGTGCCTGCAGTACTGCTGGCAATTTAATTGATAACAATGCAGATGAAGATTCCTTCATGCACAAACTCATCTCCAAAGCAGACTCTGTGTATGTGTGTCTGTATGCTTCCAAATACTCTGAAAAATCCATTATGAGAGCCTTATGTGTAGGAAGGAGAATTAAATCATAGATAGGGCTGCATATGTGTTGTACAGCTTCTGTAGCCAAGCTTCTACTTTCTTTTGAAAAGTGAGTTCTTATAAGTTCAGTGTGTAAAAATACTTACAGGAGAGTTTTACAATTTAGTGAAGAACCTTTTGCAGAGAAGTGTAAAAATATAAACCAACTTTGAAAAAGGAAATTGAAAATTTGTATATCCTTAGCAATGTTTTAAATATTTTGGGCTACATACCATGTGCTACAGTCAATTCAATCTGTACATCTAAACTCCTATAAAGTCTGCAATATAAGAATTTTGTTACACGTTGACTAGAGACTGTACCTATAGGAAAATAAGATTTATGGGCAATTTTTGGACTGCAAAAGGCTAATTAGATATTTACATCAAGATCTCATTTAGCATCCTTTAGTTCTTTCCTACAGTAATAGAAAAGGCAAGGAACAAAATGTCATACTGAACTATCACTGAACCTAATTCCCTATCTCTTAATTCAGTGATTTACCATTTCTTTAAAGCAGTGTATTTTTCCTTTTATCTCTGGCATACTCATTTTCCATCCTTTCCCAAGATGCAAGTTCTGATGGCTCAATATTACACTCTTTTTGGCAAGGAAAGGCCACAGCTTTATTTGCAGCACAAATTTGTCCAAATACACTAGTATTAATTGTGCACACTATATACAAAAATAATAGCTTACCTTGCCAGCAGGCAAACTTTCCAGTCAGTGATTATAATACTCTTCCAACTGAAGAGTTGTGAATTTTCTTGCCTGCCAGTGAAAAACTGACCATTCCAACCCACGAAAGGATATTGCTCTAAAGGAGGCAAACCAGAATTTCTCACCCAAATTTGTAGTGACTGAGAAATTCAGTTATATTCATTTGCCTGCATCCTTATGCTACCCTTCTGCTCTTTTACCTTTTTCTTCCTTCTGTTCCTCAACTAGGCATCATTGTCCCTTGCAGTACCCAGTGACCATTAGTCCATAAATACATCATTCTGGTTGCATCTGACATAAAACACAGGTATTATACAGCCAATATGATTTTAAACAACTTACAATAAAATGCTAACTTTGTGCTGAATAGAGACTTAGGAAGTGCCAGTCAAGCATACAAGTTACTGTGTTAGTAAGTTGTAATACTACTACCATCTGGATTCCAGCAGCAAGGCAACACCATACAGTTTTCCAAGCAGACATTAAAAGCATGGCTACGGAACATCTCAGGTTTAAGACACTGTCATACCCAAAGTATGACAGAGACCATTTGTAAAGCCATTCTGTTCTTGTTTTGCTGTTTGGATCAGAGGCAGCTCTATGGATAGCTCTGTGGACACTGACCATGCAGAGAGTACTATTAACATGTGCGACTAGAGCAGTAGTTACAACTCAGGAAGAAGATCTCGGAGTCACTGTGGATAGTTCTCTGAAACTGTCAACTGAAGGTGCAGAAGCAGCGAAAATGTTGAGCATCATGAGAAAGGATATTGAGGCCAAGACAGAGGGCATCATTCTGCCATTTCATGAAACCTTGATGTTCTCATGTCTTGAGTACCATGAGCAGTTCTGCTCCCTGCATCCAAGTAGGAATATAGTGGAGTTATATTACAGAGAAGGGTAACTATAGTGGTCAAGGAGATTGAACAGTGGCATTACAAGGAGACAAGAGAAAGGCTCAGACTTTTCAATTTAGAAAGGAGAAGAGTAACGGGGCGTCATGATCAAAGTTTACAAAACTTTTATTCACAAAATCCTGCAGTACTAGAATTAGGAACCACTCATTGAATCTATGAGGAGAACGGTTAAAAATACATAAAGTATTTTTCTGGGATTGATGGGTGTCCACTTGTGCAAAAATGAACTAGACAGGTTCATAGACAACAAACACATAAACAAACACTAAATGGGATAGACAGGAATGTACTCTGTAATGTGCCTAATGCAACAGCTGTGAATATTGGGGAACCAGCACTGAACATGGCCATGCTCACATACTTTGCATAATAGCAACTTCTAGTGCCACTGCTGGAGAGCGAACCCTGGGCTAGGTGAGTCACTGGTCTGACTCAGTAGGGCATTTCTCATGTTCTTATGTGCCTACCATTACTTAATTAATCCTCAGAATACACACGTGGGGTAAGAAAAGAATAGTATAGCCACTTAATACGAAAAGAATATGAGTCATTGTAGATTTATCTAAGGTGTGCAAAGTGAACACAGAAATTCATATTCAGAAGGTTACGAGCCCAGACTTCCAGTCCCTTGACCTAATTACTCAGCTAAAATTCTTGCCTGTTAATAGAATGGAGAAATGCATTTCAGCAGTTGTGGTGGGTTGACCCTGGCCAGTAACCAAGCAGAGGGAACAGGAAATACAAAGGCCATCACTCACCACCTCCCACAAGAAGTTCAGTGTTCCATTAGGACCCCTTTGAGACATTTTAAGCCAGCTCAGTGTTTCTTGTCTGGTGCTAGCAATCGAAGTGAAACCATATAAGGGCAAGAAAATGTTTATCCATATTTTTTTTACTATTAATCTATTATTTTTTTCAAAACATGCTTCTTTCTTCATGAACATAAAATGCTATCAAGGCCTGACAATCAGGGAAAATGCTATCAAGGCCTCAGCCAGGGAAGTATTGGAGAATTTCTTAATTATTGGTATGTTAGGTACTCTGAGTCTTCCCCTTTTATGTGACTGTTACATGACTACATAGTGATGGCTAGCAAGACAAACTAGTTCTTGGACATTCTCAGATCATAGCTGTAGCCATAAACATAACATTTGATTCCTGTCAATCAGAAAAGCCTCTCTTGCTCTTCTTTCCTTCTTCTTCTCCTTCTTTTATGTTCCTATATGATACCCACTCAATCAACCCCATATTCAGAATGGGAGCAGTACAAGATAGATGCTGGACCCCAACAGAGCCTGTGCACTGGCAGAACAGCAGGACTGTTCGAAGAAGTTACGAAAAGACCCTCACTGTGATTTGTAAGAGAGATACTGGCATGCATTAGCTGTGAGATGAAGAAAAATTAAAATAAAGGAACTATTTCATATATAAAAATATGAAAAAATATAATGAATAAGAGGAGGGGGAGAGCCTGAGAAATATATGCTTACTTATTACAAATGCTTGAAGTAGGGACCGTGTTTTATGCATTTTACTGTCCAGTGGAGTCCCATCAGTGACTGGGTCGTGGATGTTTTAATCATACAAACAACTTTAGTTGGATGTAATTAGAGGACAAACTTAGTTTTCAAAACTAAGGTTAGTTGTCATATACCTCACAAGATAAAGATTGCTCAGACTCTAAAACTCATATAGCTTTCTTTTATTCCCATTTTACTATTTTTTAGTTAATAGGTATTGTGAGTGATGCTGGAGGGAGACCTGAACTTCATGTGTTGGCCTTATTATCTTCTTGCCATTCACTGTTGCTCCACTCCTTAGATGCACCATCAAAAAGGCAAGGAACTCTGCTGTTCTAAATAGTCAGTTTCATTTCTAAATGATTTAAATGAGTGAAAAATCATACAAGTACATGTTCACAGTCACTTGAAGACATTAAAAAGGATTGAGTGGCTAGCTGTAAATTCAGCTAAGAAACGTACTTGTCACTTGCAATAGATGTAGACACTGAGGAAGCAGCAAAGTAAGGTTAAGCAGATAAAATACATATGACCCTTTATAATGTTTCGTTAGTTCAGATGTGTACAATCAGATTATACTTGATTTTTTTTTACCTCCAGAAAGACAGTGGTACAAGGATCCTGGATTAACGCATATAGGTTTATGCAAGTATTAGCAGTGGGAAGAATTCCATAGTGGGAAGAATTCCATAGTGTGAAGAACTAGAATTATTTTCCTGAGGTAGGAAGGATATTTATTTTCACTAAATATCAACTGACGTACATAGCCAAGGTATAGCTAGCAAGTTGATTAACAGACACCTATATCTTTTGCTTTTCTTGTTTTATTGAATTTATTATCTGCATTACATTTATCATTCTCTCCCTGAAGCTCCACTTCTTTCCTTGGTCTTTTGCAGTTCTGTTTCTCAGTGGTCATATCCCTGATTGCTCCCTCGGTATCTCCTTTATTAGCTCTTGATTTCCCTCTGTTCTGCTGATGTTTCTCTGAGTACAGCTCCATTTTCACCATTTACCTCTCATCTACTCCAAAGATTTCCATAGGCCTGTATAATTTTAAGTCTCACATTTTTTCCTCCTGCTTCTCTGAGTATTTCCCTTCTTACTGAGCTTTGCAGCTGTATTTCAATCACCTCCTTCTGCATTTCTTGCCCATATCCCAGTCTAAGTAGAAGTGAACTTTTGGCCTACTATTTCCTGACATGTATTAGGTGATGTAACATGCAGACACTTAAGAAATTTCAGATACAAAACATATCTCCAAGTTCTAAAGGTGTCTTTTGTCTTTAGAACTGGGGACTCTTTGCAGTCAGTATGCGTCTCTGAGGCTGCAGAACCTTCTCCCTCCTGTCTGCTCTTCACTACTGCTGAATACTGCAAAAGTACATATATATAAAGTAGTTTTTACCCATTCGTCTTTCTCTCTCTCAACTTAAAATTCACTGCCATCCCATTATCCATATTCACTATCATGGTTTCATCTCCACGCCTTCCATAATACCTGCTATACAAGTCGGCTCTCCCTAAATCCAATTGCATTTTAGATATTATACCATCCAAAATTTGTCCTTTCATCTGTATCCATTTTGCAATCATTTGGTTATCTATGACCTTCATTGCTTTAATCTTCCCCTCCTGATCCAACCTCAGTCTCAGTTTTTTTCTTCAGTCTGAGCAAAATGTGACTGTTATATTCTTTTCTTACCAACATATAAGCATCCCCAAATTCTTATTTTTCTGATAACTCTGCTTTACTTCCATTAGTTTCTCAGAGAAATCTCTCAGATTGCCTCCACTTCCTTTCCTGCTTTTGGCTTTCTGGTGCTTCCCATGCTGCCTCCAGTTCTTGGCAGAAGCATGCATGTCTCATTTGTTAGCTTTAGCATATCTTGCTCTTCTTCTTCAGACTGCTGCTCTCCTTCTTTAAAATACAAATGTTACCCATACTCTTCCACTCCAAAAATTCTTTTTCCAGAATAATGGGAATTTGTTTTTCTTACCTGGATTCAGTTATATCTTCAACACCAAGACTGCTTCATTTTACTATATCATTTATAATACATGCAGTGTTGCATAAATAATTAGTAAAGAAATCTAAAATTTTAAAAAGACAGCTTTAAAGAAAAACTAGGCATGAAAAGAATATGGGAGTTTACTTTCCCTTTCTACACTGTCATCCTACAAATTCTATATAGTTTCTATTTTTCTTGTTAAAGAAGAGAAAATGTAGATAGGTGAGCTAAATACCTGTGTGCTGGTTTGGGGAATACAGCTTTATCAAATCGACAGACAATGTTTGAGAGAGTTTAGATGGGAAGGTTTAGAAGTCTGTGACAGGATAGTAACCTGCTACTGCTTTCCTATAAGCAAAAGAAATAGGTTGCGTTTTCCATGAATGTTTTATAAACAATGAAATGCTGAATGAAGTTACAATATAAATCCTTCTAAAATTGGTATGTTTATTTCAGTAAAATTTGACACAATGTCTCTCATTTGAAAAGATGTATCATGTAGCATGCAGGTGTGTTGTCGGTTAATCCTAAAGAATGTGCATCTCCAAAGGTCTTCACAATGTTTCAAGCAATTGTTCTTTTTTTTTTTTCTCTTAACATGCCTGAAATGGAAATTCATCTGTGAACGACGGTTTTTATTCGTGTTTTCACAGAAGCACATTTGCATGTCCTAGAAAAGAATCAATATTATGAATGAGAACTCTCCCCAAAAGTCTTTTAATTATATGTCTGTGTATCAATATGTAATATTTTATGTTTCCTCAGATTTTTTCTTCTTTTAGCTGACACAGGCGGACTTTGAAAGGAGTAAAATCAGCAATGTAACAACGAAATGCATGCAAACTTGTTAAATGTGATGGCAAAATAAAAAGCTTCAGTCAGTATGATCAGTTAAAAAAAAAGGATAGCCAGAAAACTGTCTATCATGTGATGAGATTTGACAGTAGGGATTATGGCTTTGATGGACCAGAACAGCTAATAGAAGAAGCTGACATTTTTGAAACCCTGCTAATTAAGGGTTCCTTCCTTAATATTAAAATAAAGTCTTTGTCTGGGTTTTATGGTTGGAGAATCAGGTGTTTTCATTAATATATGCCAGTCAGTCTTAATAAGCTTGGAGGGCAGAGGAAGTTATTATTGAGTGACCTTCTACAAAATAAGCATGTTGCTAAGGGCTCTAACCCTGCCCTGTTCAGACTGATGAATCTCATTTCCAATGCAAAAGCTTCACAAGAAATCCAAGTATTCTCTGTGCAATCACAGAAAATAATCCTTGTGTCTCTTGTAATGTCCAGAATTGCCACTTACTATACTACTACTGTACAATGAATATTACAATACATATTATTTTTCTAGCACAATTGTCTACATTTCTGAATTGCCAAGAATAGAAAAACTTATTGTCAAGACACTTGTATTGAAAAGTCAGCTCATTTTAATACTTCTCAAATAGTCATCTACCCTGTTCATGAATTATAATGCACAGAATACATCTGACAATACTAGCTTTGAAAAAGAGATATGTCTGTATTATTACATATTCATTTTCAAATAGATTTCAAACAGATTTTAAACCATTCATTGAAATTCATTGAAATGATAAATTCACAGTTGGATTTTGATTGACTCTTAATCTAATTTTACATTTGATAAGTTTTCATCTTTTTTTTAGTAGTAATTTCAATTTTCTGTAGATTTTTCAAGCTAATTGAAAGGGTGTGGTAAACTACTAAGACTCATCATATATTTGCTGATAGAAATTAGAAAATGAGCTAGTGAAGCAGATTAAGTAAATGCAGCATTGTAACTACTAGTGATGTGTCTCACATCAACTCTGTGTGGACTGGGCAATATCCAACAAGATATCCCAAGACTTTCTGTAGATGTTTACTTATGCTTTTTGCTTTCCTTTCTTTTCTCTCACTAGGTCAAGTCAGTACTCTAAATGGCTCTGTGAGATACTGCACTCATAATAAATACAGTGGGTAATGGATGAAATTCAAAGCAACACATCCAGTTTGCTGACACTATGCTAATAAAATAACATGGCTGCCAAGTAGAAATGTCAGAGTTGGGAGAATATACGTGCTCCCAGGCCACTGAGTGAGTCTCTAAAAGTTGAGTATTTAATAGGAAGCAATCAACTGCATCACATTTGCAGATCTCCTTCTTTTTATTGATGGCACAGCAGATGGATCTACTTTTTTCTTATCCAAACCAAACCAATCTATCACAATATGTAGAGTATTTGATAAAACTTATTCCAAACAGGTTTGTTTGTTTCTTTATTTACGTTGATGATCAGCCTAAATTGGCTTCAGAACTCAAACACTGCAACAGAAGTAGATATACATACTCTTGGATAGTTCCTACCCTATACCGTTACATACATAAATACATTGTAAACCACTGAGACAGTTCAAACCAGTGCCAATGTTAGAAAAGGCAAAAGCGAAGCCCGCAGATTTCATTTCTGTCTAGGCATTTTGTTCCCAGTGCATTTTGACAGAGCATTATATGATCAAATAAAGTAAAATAAAATAATGCCCTGGGAAAACATAACCCATCTTAAAAAAGACCTACTATCCAATGCAATGTTAGAGTTATTTCTGAATGCCTAATGGATGCCACCTTTGAATACAATAGCACCTTTTAGTCCAGTTAGTCTACGAAGTGCTTTGAATATGAAAAGCTGTCTGTATTCTGTTCCATTAAAGTCAAAGCCATCTATGCACCTTGGACTGTTTGTATCTCTACTTGATTTATGCATTTGCAGTTTGGAATTTTTGGCTACTTTATCCCTTGAGCATTTTTCTCCCAAATAAAAGTAACTTGATTTAGCCCTATAACTAACCTTGATCCTATTCAATTTAGACTGCTCTATAGGGAAGGAAAAAGTAATAAGTGCAACATTTATCTTAGAATGTGTAAAACTGATCAAATTAAAATCCCCGCAGGTCTTTCTTGCTTCTTTGTGTTTGAGGGAAATGTGTGGGTGTGGCTGTGGATGTGGATGGTGGAGGTTGGGGAGCTAGTTTAAGTGTGATCAGTGATTTCCACTCTGTTTCTAGTGGACAGATAGGAACAATACAGGGAAAACAGCCCATATAGTACTTACTAGCATCTCATTGGCAGCTGCAAACCACAGGAACAAAACATTAGATCTAGCCTAGGAATGTCTCTTACAGGTATAGTGTTGGGGCATCTAACGTACTGCTGCTCTGTAGCCATTTCTGTTCTTTTAGTATTTTAGTATTTAAAGAAATGCAAAGTTAAACACTTGAAGCACCTGAAAGTGGTCAAAAAGAAAGGTGGAGGAGTCACAACCCTCGTATGTCAATAAGTTTTGGAGGATTTTTATTCCTTACTGCTTACAGTGAGTTTGGAGCTCCAAAGCTTACTGTTAAAAAGTCTGATCGAAAGCCTGCTGATTTCTGATTATAAAAGTCCTGTAGACATCAATGTGAGTAAGAACTAACCCTCAGAGAGAAATATTCCATTCTCATCTTTGTTGGCATCGTGTGTTGCTAAATAGTGTGACAAGGTCTTTCTTACACCCTCAGCAGTATTTTATGCAGCGCCTGCTGTGGCTCATCTAAGAGCCAATATTAGTGCTCATTCACCAAAAAAGTAAGCGTAAAGCAGAAATGGTATCTTTAATGCAGAAATCGATATTCATAAATAAAACAACGAAAGTCACTTTACTCAAATACTGTAAATGCTGTATTTTTTACTGTAAATGTAATTGAATCAAGGTCATTCATTTTGCTGCTGGAAAACAAATGGAGTACTAAGCTAGATTTACTCCTTCATCAAGAATAAAGAATTTCTGTGAAGGAGGAAAGAAATTTATTCTACAGCAGAAGCCAACAGGTGATGTCCACTTCCAAACATTGTGAGTGTAGCTCAGGAAAAGAGTTACGATTAGAAAAGGATGCTCCAGGATGTTTAGAAAGGACTCCCTGATTGCTGTTAATGGGGTAATACTGTAGTAAGTGTGGTATCAAGTTTGATAACTCCTGTAATATCAGCGTGCCTTGACAAAGTGAAGTGCCAGATCCAGGGTCAATAAATCTTAATGTAGATTCTCGTGATTTAACGTTAATGCTGTGATTAGGAGTGGCATATGAAATGTGAGACTTGAGCTAAATGTGGCAGGACACAGGGTACCCAGAAGACACCCCAACATGCTGAATCATCTGTCTGAATTCCATTTAGTCATATAGATGTACGAGTACCCACAGAAGGGAATATTTTAAAGGCAAGACCAATGTAAACCAATTGAAAGGATTAAAAAGACACAACCCAATGTATTTATGCAATATGCAACATTTAGGGTCTAGAGCTGTGGGTAAGTGGCTAATTTAGCATAGAAGGAAGAGCACAAAAGTAGCTGTTATGACAGCCAGAACAGTCAGCATGTCCCACTCTACCAACACATTTATTTGTGAATCCTGTAATAATCTGACTGTGGGAAGTATTATTCTAATACCTAAGTGATCTATATGGCTAATTGCTTTTAAGAGAAAGGCATTTATTTGCAGACAATATCTGACTGTTTACATCATGTATAACTCCTGCCTTTCTCTGCAGTGTCAGGCTTTGCTTTTCTATTTGCTCTTATTTTCCTGTCTTCCTCATCTTTCACAAAACTGAAGCTAAACATCTTGGCAGTTATCTTTTGCTCTTGCCTTTCAGCTGTTACATTTGAATGTAGCAATATTTTCCTGTTCCTGCATCCACAGAAGTCTTGTGGCTTTCAAACTTGGAGTGACCTCCAATTCTGGGTAGCAAGAAAAAAGGATGGAATTTTCCAGAGGGACACAAAAGGAGACTGAAGGAAAGAGAGAGAAATTGAGATGGGAAGTAGAGAAGACATGTGAATGACTTGAGAAAGAGAATGGGTTGGCTTGAAATGCAACAAGAATAATCATTTAAACAAAAAAGCTGATGGGAATTCTGGGAATATTTTCCACAGTGATTAAGGAAAAATGAATGAGAAATCTCTCCTCTTCCCAAAGGAACAGCAGAATCTTTTCTTCCGTTACTCAATTTTGTAAAATGCAAACGTGTTGTAGAAAGTAGTTTGAGAAAGCTGTGAAATTTGAACTTTCAGCCAGTACCCCAATTTCCTTTTATGTACCTGATCAAATCCATCCTGATACACTCTTAAAGACAGAAGCTGTAGGAGCAACTAACTTAATTTAGAGGCCTCCTCCCACAAAAACATAGTCTCACTCAGGGTTTAGACTGCGAGATCCTTAGGACATTGGAAGGGCTTCCCTTCCAGCCTGGCATGGGGTCACAGAGGCTTGTAGGAAGAACTTTAATTCCTTCATTCTCAGGTTATATAGGGTTGCAAAGAACTGCCGTGGGCAATCTCTGTACAAGATGAAGTGAAAATAAAAACAAAAGTACGAGAGAAAATGGGAGCTGAGCTGAGCAAAAAGCATGTGACCAAAGATGTCTGTTTAATACCCAGTGCTAGTGTTATCTGCCTTGCATATACTTGCTCCTGATAGACTAGGTGCCACTTCATGTCAGCTGCAGAAGGCTACAAGGCCCCACCCTGTCCCAATAGGAAAAATCTCTGGTCGATAGCTGCCTAACATAAAGGTATTAAGGATTTTATATCCATGGCAAAATTTTCAAAAGAGCTGTCTCAGGCTGAGCATCCAGAATCAAAGGCTGCTTTTGAAAAGTTGACCCTGGCCTTTGGGGAGACACTGCAAAGACTTTTCTTATAATGTTTCCTGAAAGGTAAATTTGAATCTCATTCTGTATTCCCACATTGGACTAAATTGAAAGTGCCTCCACTGATGTCAACAGTTTAATGAAAATTGCTGTAATTTCAAGGATTTTTTCTTCTTGGTAACCTATGCTAAATGAGTTACATGCTGCTGTATATATATGTGCATGTACAGTAATTGAAAGACTTTTTATTCTATCCCATTCACTATTGAAGAGGAGTTTTTCTTTCTCCTCTCTCTACTAGTATATACAAAACTTCATTCAGAAGGGTTTTCAACTTCTGTGTCTGTCCTTGAGATACATGAACTAAAATGTAAAGATGGATAGGGAAAGAACATAGCATTTCTGCCAAAGCAGTTCAATATTCAGCAGAATCCTGTGATATGTAAAAGTTATGAAGAGGGAGCTATGATACCCATTAGTCCAGAGGAAAACCTATTCTAATTGTGATACCACATTGCACTGTATTTCACTCTCTTATTGGTGTATTATTTTATAAATTGTAGTACAGTGTGGCGATTGTCGTATTGCATTCCATACTTCATCTCTAATCTTCCTTGTTGGGTTATGTGGAGCTTAGTATCTAGAGAAATATGAAATAACCAGAAAATGGATAATATAAATGCTTATTCAACTATCCACAATTTGGTGTATTAATCCTAATACAGAAAAATTCAATGTGGCATAGGTGTATTACTGCTTTTTCTGTTGTTGAGCTATTTGTCACCATATTTCACCTTAAAAAGTATATAATTAATCACTCCTTAATCTTTAAGGAGTTTACAGTGCACTGTCCATTTCCACAACCTCAAAGTACTGTTTATCCATTCAATCAAATGAGATTTACTGTAGCACAAACTTTTCTTTTGCAGTAATACCACAATTAGACAGTATTGCTCAGTACAGGGAGAATAGCAAAGTCTATTGATGTGCCTGTTTGAAAAGGCAAATTAATCCTTGTTTCCATTTCTCCAGCAGGATGTGATGATTCTGATTTAGAAAAGTCACCTGAACCTCAAAATAGTTACATTATTCACCAAACTGTGCAGTTACCAAAAATCAAATGCTAATATCTCAGATATTTTTATACCTTCCAGGATTTTATGGCATAACAGTGACTTCTTTAAAATATGAAGTCCTCTGAGATTTTTGGAAACAGCATGAAAAAAAAGTATTGTCTATTACACTGTAAAAGAAAAGAAAAAATTGCTAACCAGTTTTTCCACTAAAGAATCTGCAGTTTCTTGTTGCTGTAAGCAGATACAGAGGTCCACACTCCACAGTCACTTCATTAGTAACAATCTGCAGCAATTCTTTTGAAGTCAGTACAGTTAACCAGCTGTAAAACCAATGTTATTGAAATAAAATCCAGACCTACTATGGCCATACTTTCCACCTTGTACCATACTCAATTCTCATGCTTCTTTCAGATTCTCACTATTGTTAATAGTAAAACAATAGTATCTCAGATACTACAGAGTGGTAACCACTGGTAAATTTTCATTCTGTATGGCAGTGACCGCTGTGACTGAAGAGTAGCAAATGCAGTCAGCATGCACGACTCGTCTTGCTCAGAGCCACGCAAGGCAGGAGTATAGCTAGAGACCTCTTGACAGCTAGCACAATACTCATTCCTCTAGAGCATATTGCATGCATCCTATACATATTCAATTCAGTTAGAAAAAAAGTTTTTCCTACCAATCAGGGCAGTGTATGAAAATAATTCCATCTCTCTGTACTGCATGGATTGTGATTATAGATGTGCTGAAGCACCAATAATCAATCTCGGTTACTGGAGAACATGTTGTCACTTGCTGCTCTTAGTCATGCAAAGTGTTGTACAAAGAAGCAGAAGTAATACAGCTTGATTTTCATGGAGGTATTATTGTACATGAAGTACTGAGAGGTTATACATTATGACAGGAACACAAGGTGCTCAGTGCTCTTCATTTTGCTGTGTTTTTAGAAATGATTATGGAAGTAAAATATAAGCTGTGTGGCTACACTATCAGCTAAAGTACCTTGGGCTTTTCTCCCACTTTCTTCCACTCATCCAAGCAACTTGGAGGTGGCATTATCAGGCATTTTTCCTCCTCTCAATGAACTGTTTTCTATCTGTGGGGATTAGTTTAAAATGATCCAATCCATATCCTATAAAATTGACATCTCTTTGTAAGTTGTAAGTGGCAGCTGGCAACAGAACCGTTCAGAGGTGCAGAGATCATCTGTATTAAGCAAAACAACCAAACATTTGCATCCCATTTACCTTGAGGAAACTTCAGCACAGGTTTAATGTTAAGCACATGCTTAGTGTTTTGTTGAGTTGTAAAACCCTGAAAAGGCTGCTCTCTCAGCAGCAAAAAGAAGCCTAAGACTCAGCGAGTGCTACTGAATTGACTTCCAATGAGTACAAAATAAATTAATTTGAAGGGTGAAAAAAATCTCTTAAGCCTGCACCTAGTGCCAAAGATTTTGTTACACCCAGAGCTGTAAATCTGAGGAAGAGTAAATTGGCTAATGACAAGACCCAACCTGTGCAATTATATAGGGTCTCCTCAAAGTCTGATATTTCCTTTTAGAGTCTGTATTTTTTTGGCTACAGGCTGAAATGAAGCATGCTATTAAACTGCCACTTCTCGGTATTAGGTTGTTCATGGCTTCTCTCTATTTTTGTCACCCAAGGTTGCAATGATTTTCTCAGGGATTTCTGTTGTTATTGCCATACTAGTCCATAGTATAGCTAGGTCATAGCATCATTTTGAATGATCTTGAGTTCAGCTCAAGATTGGCAGTAAGAACAAATTAGATCATAGCTCTTCTTATAACCCCATATGCAGAAAAGGAAAATATAATTGCATTTTTGTTTCATCTTTCATGCTGACAGCACTGGTGTCATTAACCCGTCCATACCCTGAGAACATAAAAGTTTATTTGCAACATCTTGTAGCAATAATGAATGAATGAATGAATGAATAACAATAAAGTTACTCAAAAAAATCTTCTTGGTTTTGGTTTGTTTAAAATACCTTAATAGAATGTATGCAGAGTGCCAATTTGAGCAAAAAGAATTCTGTTTCCATGGGCTCAGTAACAGTAATCATGAACCTTGCCATTGCTCCTCATAAAGTGCGTGTCACAGACTGTATGCTGGCATTTCCCTTACTTTGCTTCACCATTAGCTCCTCAGATCAGTGTCTCTTGCTTGTTTCCTGAAGACAAGTAAAGATAGCCAAGGTCCATGTCTGGTAAATGGCCTGCCCTATAAAGCCCATACATTTCTGTATTTCTGCTCTTAGACCAGTTTATTGCTGCGCATGTGCTTGCTTATTTCACTTCTACCCAGGCTGCCCTTGAACCATGACTGTTTTCGGGGGAGGTGGGAGCAGGCGGTGTGGAGTGGAGAGGGGTGAAGCAAAGCCCCAGTTGTCATGGTGCCTTTCCTGCCTCAAACATTTAGGGTTAATAATTTTATATGTAGCATGTTCTGAGGTAGTTTTTCTTGCTGCCATTCGCTATGGGATGTGTGAGTGCTTGTTTTTGAAATGGGCACTTGGACTTCATAGTTTAATGTAGTTAATAATACAACCATCGAATGAAAGATACGCTGAAGTATTTCAGAAGAGGAGTTGTGATTGAAATACAGTAATGAAAAACTGACAGATAGAGTTTATCAAAGTGCTGCAGTTTACCTTCATACAGAAGGAGAGTGGCTGTTTTCATATTCACTAATCCCCAAATAACCATCAAGAAATATTAAAATACACATTTTATTAGTTTCATTTAATTTCTTAATTGCTCAAATTCAGTTTACCAATTTATTGCTGTGTGAAATGCTTAGAGGCGATGCGTACATTAAAGGGATTATTTACATGTAATCCCTCCCTCCCAAAGGATACAAACTGATCATTTATGAATCCTGATTTACACTCTGTAACAATACCAGATGAATGAAATAGTTACTGTAGAATGATGTAGCTCCTGGAAGTGCAATACTGTGTAGAGTATGATTTAGTACTAAAACTGAACTGTCTCGTTTTCACTGATGATTTTAGTAAAGGTGCGTGCAATTCACTTGTAGAATTTAGATGAACCAAACTAAAACCGCTTGCTGCAATTGAACCATTTATTTTCTGAGAATATGTGCAATCAAGACATTAAATTTAACCTTGGGGAAAAGTCTATTTTAAAATGTAACCCATGTTCTGTTTGGGGTGTGGATTATTTTCAGCTAGGGTTATGATTTTACAGGAAAGAGATTTATAATTAGTTTTAGCATAATTGGCAGGGATTTGCCATTGAGATGCAACCTTGCAGCTTGCTCCCTGCCTGTGGATATCACTGTGGGTATCTGTTTGCCAGCCAAAAAGGTGTGAAAGCAAGATGTAATATGAGAAAGGAGAAATCAGAAACCTTAGCCACAGTAAACCAAAAGGAATAAAACTTTAAGAAGTCTCTAAGTACATTATATAGAAGGAAATATCTTTAACCTGCAGCCTACTCATTGCACACCTTTGCAGAATGATAAAATTCACCCCAGTTTAAAAGCGGTATTTACTTCTCCTGTCAATGTTATCCCTACCCCTTCTCTT